>NW_011499865.1:1343934-1387735 GCF_000495115.2 Populus euphratica
ATCAAACATTAAAGTCCATGTTGAGTTTACACTATAATTATTTTTATACCATTAGTGTAACCTTTTCAAATTAATATAATTAGCTTAGATAAACATAATGAAAGAAGGAAACATAAATAAACAAGATAAAAGCATAAATAAGATAAAGTTAACTAAGTAAAAGAAAGGAAGCGAAAGACATAAACAAGATATTAATGAAAGCAAAACTTAAACATTACAAAAACATAAAAAGAGGAAGTAAGAGCATGATCTTGATCTGAAAACCAGGATGCCTAAATACATGGTAAATACCTTCTTTTATAGGCCAAAATTGAAAACTATTGATTTGTTAACTAATTATTAAGTGGGTGGTAAACTCTTGATTTGGTGACAATATTTATCTTCTTATCTGAATAAAACATCATTACTAACGTCAGAATTCAAAAAAACCTAAATCATGAAAATTCTAGGAAATTGTCTTAGCTTTGCAGAAAAAAAAAATTGAGATCATTTGGACTTCTACGTTGTTGCTAAGATTTGGACTTCTAAACAGCATAATTGAATTTTGCCTTTCCATGAATGCTTTAGGCCTATATCTTAGATTTTTATCCATATAAAGCAGACTTAAATCCAAGATCTACAGCTTCAGATATGATCTAATGATCGAACAGTATTCCAGTTTGGGTTGAACCAGCAACTCTTTTCTAAATTTGGTCATCTCTTTGTCCTTTCAATTTTAGTACTTTAACTCATTAATCAATCCTTTTATTTATATGATATGTCTGCATTTAGGATAAATATTTACCAAAAATTAAAGGTATCTTATAGTATCAGACTTGTTATTATAAAACATGCTTTAGTTAAGAAGTTATTGATATTTTAAGTGTAAAATAATAATATAAAACCTTGATAAAAATATATTTTTAAGTATTAATCAGTAACATACATTTTATTTTGGTGAGTGTGTTTGTGAGAGAGAGAGAGCATTATCTGTACTTGTTTGCCTTTGTTTCCTCCTTTTATGCATACAGAGAGAGCATTATGTGTACCTGTTTGCCTTTGTTTCCTCCTTTTATGCATTTTTAATTCTTGAGTACTGTATAGAAGGTTTTGAAAAGTTGGATTTCAAGAAAAATAATAAACAAACATCTTTGTTAGAGAAGCTGTCACTTAATAAATAATAATAAAAAGAATCATATAAAAAATTAAGAATGAATCATCTATTATAAAACTTAAAACATTTTAAATAAAATTCATACTTTAACACCAAGTTCAATTCTCCTTGATTAATTGATGAGTCAAAACTTTGTACAATATTGGTGCAAGGAGCAAATTAGAAGGATTATAATTCAAGTCTGGGCCTTTGAAAAAGAATTTTGAATAAGATGGAAAGTGAAAAAGAAATACACATACATGTACATGTTGATGCTGAGCCATAGATGAAAACTAGACATTTAACTCATGTTATGTCATAGGTTACAATTTTTTTATAAAACAAAATACTGGTTATATAGGTTGTTTCAATGTGTTTTTTTATATAAAAATATTCAGAGTGTAAATTAAAAAGCTTATGCAAATAAGATCAAGATATTTCATAATATAAAATGATACATATATCCGATTATTTTTATTGAACTTATTTATTTAAATAAATAAAAAAAGATTTCCCTAAAAACACTCACGACTTAAAATATAAATACAATGAAATTGACTTAATAAACTCACGCCATAAAACATATCACGCAAGGCCGAACACATCGACAATATAATTTAAAAAAGAGTATTTTTTTATTTTAAAAAATAAACTTTTTTTGTATGAAAAAATTATAGATGAATTAGAACTGTATCTTGGAAAATAAAATAAAAACATAACTAAAAAATATATATTTATAAAAGGCATGCAAAAAATCGTTATCTATATCATGAGACTATGATAAACTGATATAAAAAACTTGAAGATAATCACATAACCAGTATTAAAAAAAAAAACCTAATACAAAACAATGAGATCGTACGAAGCTAAATTCTCAACAAATTAAATGTTAAAAGATGAAACCATGAAAAAATATTAATTAAAAGGATAAAAATTTTCAATTGAAGAGTATAATTGAATTGAAAAATAGATTTAATAAAAGGAAAAGAAAATTAAAAGAATGAGGGTCAAACTAAAAAATATAAAATTGATTGAAGGATGAAATTGAAAGAAAAAAACTTCAACAAAAATGCCAAAGATAAAATTATAAATTTTTAAAAAATAAAGACCGAAATAAAAAAACCAAACATATAAGAAATTATAATTAAAAGACTAAATTAAAAAGAATAAAACTTCTATAAATAGAAAACGAATGTAATAAGAAATAAATAAAATGAGGACTGAAATTAAAAATTAAGAAATATAAAGAACAATGGTGTACATTATTTGTTAGGAGAGAGAGAAAAAATTCAATTAACTACTAGCAACAATCTGAATACCATAAACAGTTATGTACAACTCCAAATAAAAAGGGATACAACAGTGCATCTAGGGAGACAACAAAATGGTATTTACATCCATTGAGTGACGTCAAAAACACCTCCTGAATAGCGCAAATGCTACTCACTTGTTGATCTGTGCTGAGCACGCTTCAATAATTTTAAGCATTAAAGAATTTGAAAAATATAAAAAATATGAAAATGCCCCCATTAGGACTTCCACAAGTACATCAATTACTTATATGAAAATATAAAAACATTCTGAAATGTTAAGCTTATGTCTTGTCTTTTCTAAAATTAAAGATGGAATTACATTGTATATTAAAATTTAAAAGTTTATATCCATTGGGTGACGTCAAAAACACCGCCTGAATGGCGCAAATGCTACTCACTTGTTGATCTGTGCTGAGCACGCTTCAATAATTTTAAGCATTAAAGAATTTGAAAAATATAAAAAATATGAAAATGCCCCCATCTCAGGACTTCCACAAGTACATCAATTATTTATTTGAAAATATAAAAACATTTTGAAATGCTAAGCTTATGTCTTGTCTTTTTTAAAATTAAAGATAGAATTACATTGTATATTAAAATTTAAAAGTTTCAAAACACTCGTATTTAATAATACTATAATTTTTTAATTTTAAAATCAAATACATATTTTTATTATTAAGAAGCTTATCCAAAGTTAAGGAAGTTGTTAATAAATAATTTTATATTATGTTTAATTTTTAGGCAAAAAAGTATTTTTATGGTGTAAAAAATAAGATATCATTACCTCTATCCTCTTTAAATCAAATGATATAAAAGTAATTTTACTATAATTCAAAGCATATTTTACTTAGAATTAATCAATAATAAAATACCCATACCTTTTAATTTTTTTAAAAATTAAAATTACTAAGATTTTAGTTTCTGTCATATGATTGATCATATAGTTATAATTTTCAAACTCAATCTAATTTAAAATCTAGATTTTAAGTTTTGATCGAAACTATAAGTGTAGCACATGCTTTCTCTTTATCAAAAAGACGATTCTGTGGGCTTTCTTCTTCGATGCAAGGTAGTACGTAAACTATTGATACCAATTAAAAAGTGCATCGGACACTATTGATACCAATTAAAAAGTGCATCGGTGATCCTGATTTATCTAAAAACAAATGCATGAATTCAAGTTAATTTTGTGAGAATCTTGCTTTATTTTTGTCTTTTTTTCCACCGGCTTTAATTCTCTACTTTTCTTTCTACCCCAACCCTTTTCTTTTCGATGCATGGGATAGAAGTTTATGTTACGTGGGAGCAATTCATGCCATATTTGATATGATTGAGTTCAATGAACCTTTATTCCATACTTCTTATTTTGATTAATACCATAAACCTTTATCATTTTTTTTTTGTTTTTTTAATTATATTTGTTGTAGTTAACTTAGTTTTCAAGGTGTGTTTAAGAGTGCTTTAGAGATTATTTTTTAAAGTATTTTTTATTTAGATATATATTAAAATAATATTTTTTATTTTTTTAAATTTATTTTTAAAATCAGCTTATCCAAATAATCAAAATACATTAAAAAATCCTATCCAAATAATCAAAATACATTAAAAAATAATTTAAAACAAAAATATTTTTAAAATTTAATAAAAACAAGTTAACACTTAATCACAAACAGGGTATTAATTATATGTAATGTTTTTATACCGTGGGAAAGGGAAAGCCATAGATCATGATGGCTCCTGCCTCATAAGTAGGATATTTATCCTCTTTATAATCTTCCAGTTTTTGATTCATGTACAGACGCAACCCTTGGACTTGTCCCTTTCCGACGCAGTTCAGCTAGCCTCCTCTTTATTCACATGTTATCTCTTCAAAAGTTATTACTTAAATTTCTCTAGTTTCCATGTCGCATCACTTGCTAGACAGCTAAACAATCCATTGATTCAAGAGTATTTATAAGCGGCGTGCTTCTTTGGATGACCCTCTCCTGTTACTGTGCTGTGTACATTTAGCTTCTGTCCCCCCCTCCCCCTCGTTTTGAACATTTTACTGCTTAACTCTATAAAACTCATCACCTATCTCCAGTTTTTTATTTTTTTTAATCGACCACAAGGGTCTTGCACATTTTTACCTTGCCGATTCCTATCATTTACGAGCTTTGATATAACGTCCACTAATTTTCCCTCACTAGGTTCTAATTATATATATATTGAGCAAAGAAAATGAATAGATTTTCTTCAAAAAAGATTAGCTATTGACCGCTATCTTCTTGTTAAATTGATGAGAGATTAATGGAGAACGCACCATTCATTGTTGGTCACGGGCCAGTTCTTTGAGTTTTCCTTCATAAAAATATACTCCTTGATGATATCCGTGACTTGATGGTATGATAAAAAAATCTAAAGGTCATAGATATGTGTGTTATCCCCAAAATTATATTTTTCTATGGTGCGGATGTTTGCCCGAAAGTCACACTAATTGCTCGGTGGGTTACTTCCGAGAGAGGACTGGATCAATGCCGAATATCTAGCTGGTGAAAAATAAGATAGAAATTAAATGATATTGGTAATTAAATCTCGGAACTACAGCAACATTAATTTAAATCTCTCAATGACTCTTAGAAAAACTGACACGAGGAACCTAAATGCTTAGCCGTATCATTCCACCAGAATAAAATTGACAAGCAGCTAACGATCACAACAACTACGAACCGGAGATTTTGGCAAATATATAGACAGTGATCAATCCGGCCACGATCCGAGGACCAGAACAAGATCCTGAGCCAGCACTAAATTATCCCCTTTCTTTTTCCTTCCCCGAAAACCAGTAAAGAAAATGATATCTCATGGCTCACAGGCACTCCAATACCATTTTGTTTTAATATTTAAGATCAATTAATTACTTGATAGAAGGCTAACCAAAGTGTCAATTTTTTAGATTTTTTTTGCACAAGTTTCACATTAAAACACTGCACGCAGTATTTGAATCACTCTTTACTTATTAATTAATGTTCAACACTCTTAAATTTTGTATATAATAGATAGGTTACAAGCTCTAATTATCATGATGTAACAAGAATTTCAGTTAACTAATTCAACAAGGATTTTATTTAACTAGTCTAACACAATTTTTTTTTACCTGGAATTCCTCCTTAGACTAATATTTTAATTAATATCTTACACGTATAATTTGATATGAGATGGTTTAGGTTTAAAATATATAATTAATGAGAGATACGGCGTATACTAAGCAGGTATAAAAATATTTTTTTGGTTAAAGTTAGTACTCATGCTTTACTAAGCAAAGCAAAGCCATCTTATTGAAACAATAAAGAGAAGCTAGATCAGCTTCTCCATAACCCAACATGTTAATGAGTGGAGCTCAAGAGAAAAAGTGCTTTCCAAATTCATGAACACTTTGAAAGAGAGGAACATGAACGTGCTTTGAAAAAGAGAGACTTTATTAACACACGCTCATGAGGAGTCTTTGGTAAGAATTATGAGCAAGGTGAAAGAAGGAAAACCTTGAGAGAAGAGAAGTGACAAAGGAGGAGACTTGAGAGGAGATTCTTGGCCCCATACGGCGTGCCAAAGGACTCGAAGAGCTTCGCTTTCGCTTTCCCGTGCCCTAAAAACTTCAATTATCATTGCCGTCTTCTTAAAATACAAAAGTTGGCACCAAACCACGCTTTGAAATGACTCTAATTAAGGACACCCCTCTATCGTTAAAAGCGAGTTGTCTGAGTTCATGTCTACGTTAAGCAGTTTTTAGCTAGGTTGCCTTTTTCCCACAACTCGATCCATCTTTAAGTACTAGTCCTATAATTTCATTTTTCCAACTTCTTATGATCCCCGTTTAGTCTTTACATGGATGCGCTCCAAGAAATATATAATTCCAGCAATAATAACACTGCCTTACGATCCCCCCATGCATATAGGGCTTAATTTTTAATTCTATATGCGATGATACATACATGCATATATATACATATATGTATATATACATACATACATACATATGTATGTGTATGCGTGTGTGTATGCGATGATACATGCATACATATATATACATGTATGTGTGTGTGTAATTGTCTATGTCTTAAAAGTTCAAGACTAAAGTTGAAATTAAAGATTAGATCCCTCCAGATGATCAATTGCCGAAAATAATGTAAGAATGCTAGATGTTATAAGTTATAACAACAAAATCTCTCCATCGAACCACGAAATTTACAATTTCATGAAGTCGGGAGTTTCATTAAGTGAGAATAAAACAAAAGTTCATAGATTATCCAGAAGATGAACTGATCCATCTAGACATAAGCATGATAGAGATTCCTTGAAGTGCTTTGTAAGTTAATTAAGTTATCTAGACAAAAAGTTACACGGATGCTTTATAATAAAATCTTCAGTCAAATTTAAAATCACATGGAAAATAAAACCCTGAATTTTGTATAAATAAAATTTTCTGCGAGGTGAGATTTGTCCTAAACTAAAGAGAGCGTTGAACGGTAGTGTTTCGGCCTTCAATAATTGAGCATGCTACAAACAAAACGACAGCTTTGAAAATCTCTCCCCTTAATCAGACATAAAGAGCATGTTTCGTAACGCTGTTGCTCGCCACGTGTTCTCAAAATTTTTAATTTTTTTCTGTCTGAAATTAATTTTTTTATATATCTTTTTAATTATTTAAATGTATTAATATTAAAAAAAATCTTAAAAAATAATCTTTGTAGACACACTAGAAATCTCAACCCAGTCAGCACAGCGTATCAGGTTACGTACATGGATCTGCGGAGGGGCGATGAAGACGTTTATTAAAATATTATATAAAATTCCATGTTTATTAATCTTTATCTGTATTTGACAGAAAAATGTATAATGTGCGAGAACGTGCATCACTGAGTCTTCCTTTTTCAATTTTTATATTCAGCAACTATTTCGGTCCCTTTAAATTAGAAACTCTTCAAATCAGCCCTAAATTTTCTAAGATTTAAAATAACGTTTAACGATAACTTCCAAAATCCTTTTCTTTTATGCAATTTCTATCTTTCTTCCTCCTCCCGAAACCTCACGATCTTACGTGATAATGTTCCAACAAACCCTTGATAGTATCGAGAGTTTACCTAATAAAAAAACAAAAAAAAACAAGCAATCCCTTGTAGCCGTTGAAGATTGTATAATAAGGCGTTAGAACTTTATAAAAATTTAAGATTGATATAATTATATTTTCAAAACGCGTAAGCTAAATCCATATCTAGCATTATATAGTTTAGGTTTTTTATTTCTTTTATCGGATAAATCGAGGGAATATAAAATTCTAGAGTAGAGAGTAATTCCTCCCTTACTTTATTCTCTTCTGCTATTATGAATGCATATGATCATTCTCTCCTGCTATAGTTTAGGTCACACGGCATGATGCCAGCATTAAAGAATCAGGCTGGCAGCATCAAGCATGTAACAAATCAATGCTAACATTTTTAGTAAAAAAGATTAAACCACAATAATGCTTGAGGTGGGGAGGAACCTTATTCATACTGCTTATTCATACTGGGTTCATTATTTTCCAATTGACCTTCGAATCATTATTTTGATGTCCTATACAATGTTTCTAAGTTAACATATGACTTAGTATAGAATTTATAGCATGTATATATCAGAATAGAAAATTAATATAGGATTATTTCAATATTATAATTCCTGTCGTGTTCTGCCGTGTATATATAAATATGAAAGTTGGCTAAGGCACAACATAATACATTCTATTATTCTTAACTTAGTATCAGAGCCCTAAAATAACTAAAACACTTTCCTCAGAGCTAACCTTCTTGCTGTCGTATCTCTCTCTGTAATGAAACAGCTGCTCAATAGCTCATTCTCTTCTACAAAACTAGCAGTCCAGTATTCTTCTCCTGTAGTGCAGACTTCTTTTCCTGCAGTGGCTCTTCTGCCCTCCTCTGTTGCCTCACCACTTGTTTTCTTCTCTCTCATGGTTGGAGAACAACTTCTCTTCAACACTCACAATACCACCAGCCTATGTCTAATATAATTGTTGTCTTTGATATCGCAAGCATCGTCTCCCTATCTCATACTTCTCAAGTTATTTCCCTCAAATTAACAAACACCAATTATTTATATTAGCATATACAGATTTTGTCGTATCTCCAAGGTCAAGGAGTTTTTGGTTTTGTTGATGGCTCTAACACATGTCCATCTCTATATGTTCTTGCTGGAGATGGTACCTCTTTTCAGGTAAATCCATTTTTTCTTCGCTAGAAACAACATGACTAACTTATTCTGAGTGCCTTTCTTTCCTCCCTATCCATGGAAGTCCTGCATCTAGTTGTTGGTTATCGAAGCTCTTATTCTACTTCACATACTTTTAAGTGAGCTCTCGCTTCCACCTCAAACTCTCGTATCATACAACTTTATGGCTCTCTTCAAGATTTTTAATAGGGTGATGAATCCGTAACTCAATTTATGCAAAAAACTAAGGCCTTGTTTGATGAATTGGCCGCTATTGGCCGCCAATCTCGCTTGAAGATTTTAATTGTGGTCTTTGGGGAGAGTTTATAGGCTTAGTTACAAGTCTTATTACTAAGGTCAAACCTTTATTATATACAAATCTTTACAGTCATCTCCTCACCCATGAATTTCTTCATAAATCTTCAGCTGCCATTCATGCTCATCTGCTGCCCACACCTAGCACTCCACCGTCTGCCCTTGTTATATGATGCCAAACCTTTAGCAATTCTGGCAGCAGCAGGGGCCGCTTTAATGGTGGCTAACGTCCCAACTAGTCCAGCAATAAAGGCAACTATTTTGCTAGTTCTAGACCTGATCACTGCATCTTTCAAAGCTTCTCCTTCGTTGACAGTCGACAAGGCTCATAGCAGGGCAATTCCATGCTGCCAACTTTTTCAGAATTTCGGCCATACCGCTCCCTACTGTCCTCCATTCCAGCAGTGAGGTTACGGCCAACAACCTACTGCTAATCTGGTGCAGCACAATCTCTCCTCCACCGGTTCTATTGATTAGTTTTCGGATACCAATGCCAATCAACACGTCACATCTAATCTTGCCACCTTGACTGCTTTAGAACCGTATCTTGATAATGATAATTTGTATATTGGTGATGGTAAGGGCCTTCCTATATCTCATCTCGGTAATACAAAAATATATACACTATATTGTTCTTTCACCTTATCTAATATTCTTCATGTTCTTATAATCACGAAACCTCTACTCTTTGTTCAGAAATTTTATCTTGATAATAATGTTTATTTTGAATTTCACACTTGTGTGTTTTATGTCAAAGATCTCAACACCTATGAAGTCCTTCTCTCAGGTCAAAGTAAAGATGGTCTTTATGCCCTGATCAAGTCTTCCATCACGTTAGTTCCTTTAGCCTACTGGTATCCTTGTACTTCTTCCTCTGCTGATTTATGGCATCGTCCACTAGGTCATCCTACTTCACATATTTTTTAGTAGTTAGTCTAAAAAAATAAGGTCATTTGTAACAATAAAACATCTTAATTTTCAATGTCAAAGTTGTCCTTTAGAAAAATCATCGCATTTGTCTCTAGGACCTACGGGTCACTAAACTTTTGTTCTGCTTGAATTAATTTTTAGTGATGTTTAGGGTCATGCTCCCCTCTTTTCTTCAAATGGATATTATTATTTTGTTAACTTTGTTGATACTTATATTAAATATATATGGTATTATCCTCTCGTTGCCAAGTTTGATGTTTACTTTTTTTTTCATCAATTTCAGACTCTCGTTGAACGTCAGTTTTCATTAAAAATAAAATTTGTTCAAACTAATTGGGACGGTGAACACCGTAAACTATTCGTCTTTTTTCAGACCATTAGTATCCATCATCGTTTGATTTGTCCTCACACTCATGAACAAAATGGAACAGTAGAGTGTAGTCATAGGCATATTGTGGAAACAAGTCTTACTCTTTTAAGGCAATGTAAAACACCTTTTTTTATTTTGGAATTATGCTTTTGAAACCTCTGTTTATCTTATAAATCGCATGCCTAATCCTGTTCTTGCCTATCGATCTTTGTTTGACTGTTTATTTCAATGGTCTCCTGATTATCATTTTTTACGTACTTTTGGGTGTCTTTGTTTTTCTTTTCTGCATCCATATATTAATCATAAATTGGATTTTCGTTCCTCTCCATGTTTATTCATTGGTTATAGTTCCTCGCATCTTGGTTATCGATGTTTCGATATAGCATTTCACTGTATTTATATTTCTCATCATATCCGCTTCCTTAAACATGTGTTTTTATTGTAATAATTCTGAGCAGATTGCAAAGGTCTCACACATAACCCCCACCCAACCCACTACTGTCACCTTTCTAACTTTGCTCCAACAACCACCCAAACAGCCACTAGCATTCCTCTCTGTCACTCGACCACAGCCTTTGCACATCCCATGACCATCCTCTCATGCTTGTTTATTTAACCATTTTGATGCAAGTTCAGCTCATCAATTGGTCTCATCTCCTCCTGGTCTTGGGGCACTCTTTAGTCCCTCCTCTGCTTTTCCTTTCTTGGCTAGTATTGTTATAGATTCTGTCTCTGTTTATAGCCTCTCCTCTACTGACAATCCTGTGTTTGTGGTTGCTTCTTCATCATCCTCTTTAGCTGGTCTGCAGCTTATGGTTAACCGCTCTTCTTATCAACTACCATAAGTCTCCTCACTGCCACCATCTTTCTCTATATCTCTACCAGTAACCAGCAGACATCCTATGATTCTCAGACACAACAGCCAAATATAGCAAATCTGGTTGCTTCAACTACCTCTACCTATGCATCTACACGGGTACTGCATTCTCCCTCTTCTGAGCCTTTTGTATTTTTTGATGTTAACCGGTATGCAATTTGGCATAATGCTATGTGTGATGGGATCATCATTTTGCGCTCTAATCGCACCTGGTCTTTGGTTCATTTTCATCCTTCGATGAACATTGTTGGCAATAGATGGGTGTATCAGATCAAATGTTGTGTTGATGGTAAAATTGAGCATTATAAAGCTCACTTTATTGCTAAAGGTTTTACCCAGCAGGAAGGCATTGATTATTCTGAAACCTTTAGTCCAGTTATTAAGAAGGCCACCGTTCGATTGGTTTTCTCTATCACAGTTTCGTGAAATTAGAAGATTCATCTGCATGATATTCATAATGCCTTCCTTAATGACGTTCTTATTGAAGAGATTTATGTGAAATAGCCTCCAGGTTTTGTTGAATCTTCTCTCTCATCTCATGTATGCAGATTGCATAAATCATTATATGGTTTGAAATAGGCATTGAGAGCATGGTACACTTGTCTAAGTGATTTTTTGCTCTTCATTGGTTTCCGAGCTTCCAAGGTTGACACCTCCCTATTTATCATATATGATGGTACTAATATTTTCTATCTCCTAGTATATGTTGATGATATTCTGCTTATGGGTAGCAACTCTGCTATGCTTCATCACCTAATATAATTATCAAGCTTCGAGTTCAAACTTCATGACTTAGGTGTTATTCACTACTTTTGGGGTATTGAAGTTCAGTCTACCGATATGGATTTAATGCTGCATCAATATAAATATATTCTTGACATCCTCACCCGAGCTGGTAGGACTTCCTGTAAACCAATTGATACTCCAGTCTCCCCTTCGAAAGTCACTATATTGCCAGATCACTCATTCTCTAATCCTACATGATTTCGTCAAATCATAGGTGCTCTTCAATATCTTATCTTCACCCATCCATATATATATTTTACTGTTAATAGAGTTTGTCAGTTTATACATGCTCCTACAGATTCTCATTGGGTCGCAGTTAAGCATATTCTACGCAATCTTAAAGGCACAATATTTTATGATTTTCATATTACTCGAGGCTTCTCTTTTGCTCTTTATGGATTTAAAGATGCAGATTGGGCTAATAATATTAATGATTGTAAGTCTACGGGTGGCTATTTTATCTTTCACAGTTTCTCAATCTACTAAGGCTGAGTATAAAGCCCTTGTTGATGGTACCGCTGAAGTCATTTGGCTTCAATACTTGTTAAAAGATCTGCAGGTTCCTTAGTATCTGCTCCTACCATTTGGTGTGATAATCTTGACACAATTTATCTTTCATGCTCGTACTAAGTATATTGAAATGGATTATCACTTTGTTAGCGATTGCGTTGCCAAGAAAGAGATTCAGATTCGTTTTGTTCCTTTTCGGATCAACTTGCCGATGTCTTCACTAAACCGCTTCCTGTTGCATCCTTTATTGCTTTTTGGTTCAAGTTTCGGGTCGATCTCCCAACCTCAACCTGAGGGGACATACTATAGAATGTATAATATGTATATATTAGAATAAAAAATTAATATATAATTATTTCAATGTTATAATCCCTACAATTACTGTTGTATTCTGCCACGTATATATAAATAGAAAGGTCAGCTAAAACATAACCTAACATATTTTATTATTCTCAACTTCACATACAATATGTTTTATTTTTGTAATTGTAAGAAGTATAATTTAATTTGTTAAATTTATTTTTTAAAAATTATTCATTTAAATTTTTAAAGTCACTAAACAGTTATATATGATCAGTAATTTTATAAACATGAGAGATTAGTCATAAAACGGCCCGGATAACTGCTATTAAAAAAAATAAAAATAAATCAGGGATTACTTGGTTGTACAATAATGACCCGAAATTAACAGGTACACCAAACGAAGACCAAGATCCCACCAGTAGAACAGATTGAAATTGAAAATCTGACACGTTATACGAGGAGAAGGCAAACTAGAAGCAAAATTAGTAATCTTGAATACACATCTCGGTTTTATTCTGTGGTTGCAACAAAAAATTCATGTACTTGTTATAAGCCAACCTTTGCTGCTGATGTTGATGTGCAGCCTTCATTATCGTCATCTCCTCTTGCTGCTGCAGGTAATGTTCCTCCATTTCCCTTGGTGAACCCACAAGAACACCACCACCGTTAACCTCAACAACATTTTCACCACCATGAACAAACTTGCAACCTTCTCCATTCTTGCAAAACCCTCCAGCAAAATACAAACAAGGCTTATACCCATCTTCAGCACCAAAACACACATCACTCTCTGAAATCTCCTTCTATGCAGATGGCTATCTTCATTAGCAACCGGATAACCACCCAATTGAACCTTTTGGTCCATAAAGCCCTTATTTTTTTGAAGAGGGGTCATCAAGAAGCAAAAGATAAAACATCTAATGGATACTCACCAGGGAAATCAACACTACTATTACTGCAATCACCACCGCCACTACCACCATTCATCGAGAATGGTGGCACTAAAACAGACCCAGAATGTATATTATCACAGGACAAAAAAGGACTGAACAGACCTAGGATTCGGAGGCGGGTTTTTTTTCCAAAATCAAGGAAAGAACCATTGTTTGTGACTCTTGGAGAAGATTGTGAAAAGGGGTTAGTGTTATTATTACAAGGTCTTGCTATGGGATTGGGAGGCAACGCAGAAGATGGCGTGGAAAACATGCTTGTAGAAAGTCCATGGTGGATTTTGGCCTTAAAGACTACATTTTGCAAAATTGTACACGATTGTCTGATTTTATTAATTGTTGAGTTTTTAATTTGAATTTATATACTAAATAGTATAATTTTATGAATCAATTCCTGATTTTAACAGCCATGATCATCGCTTTAAAAACATCCATCATATAGACATAGTCAAGTGTATAATAATTATGGTGGCAATGACCTAATTAATATTAAATAAAGATTTAAGGCCCCCACCGATGATCCAGGTATAAGAGATACCTGAACGACACCTATCTCAAGCAAGGAAACTCACTAGGGCTTCTGTCCTCTCGAGCTTTCTCTTCCAAAATCCAAAAAAAAACGGTTTCTAAGAATTTTAAAATTATGACAAGCAATGTTTTGGAAGCTGTTTAAACAGCAGAATCGAAACGCCACAAATTAAAGTTTTTGGATTTTATAAATGGCTTTTGAGTGGTGTTAAGATTATATGCCACAAACATCTTTCAATCTTAACAATAATTATAAATACAACCACAGTAAAAATTATAACCAAAATGATAGCAACTAGTACACCAAACGAACCTTTAAAATGGCACTAATCGATGAATGAGTTGCTTCTATTCACACGGATTTGTTCTATTAAGGTCATAGCACAAGTTTTCCCGTAATTATCCTGAGCGTGTGCCTCAGTTAATTCACAATAAATCACCTAATCACAGGTTTCAATGCACGACTGATCATTTGAATTAAAACTGGCCTTATCCCATCGTCAACGCTCTGCAAAAGGACTAGAATCCTGCCCTCCACCCTCTTCATTCCACTCACGACGTGGTGGAAGCACATCCACGCGCAGAGAGAGAGAGTGGAGAACACATGGCACAGTGGTACTCCGAGGGTAGAGTAGAAGTTTCCCAGAGTGAATGAAAGGTGTCATGTGACTTTAGAGCCTCATAAAATTACAAAAACCAGAGAACAAAAGTCTTTGAACCCTTTTATCTCTCTCACTCTCTCCAATAATAATGTCACAATAACTCTTATAGTATTGAGAGAGAAGAAAAGAGAGGTCAAGAGGAACCCACCACATTTTTTCGCTTTCTAGGAAAACCATATTGAGAGAGAGAGAGGGGAGAGAGAGAGAGCTGAGTGAAGAAGATGATGATGATCTTATGAAGAGAGGGGGGGGTAGGCAAGACAACAAATACTACTGTTGTCTACTACTACTAAATGTATCTATAACACAACAAAGAGATACTAGAGCTTAGTAAAGGGTCGTTATTGCATTCTGTTTTTACTTCTCCTCATCAGTCTCTTCTACTTCTCTTTCTCACTGCCCCCATCTTCCAGAGAAAACTCAGCCATCTCTCCCTCTCAAGCCCCAGCATTTTATTTATTTATTTCTTGCTCTCACAAAAGCCAAAGTGACAGTTGTGTTCAGTGTTCCTATTGTCTGTATACTACTCTACCAACAGAAACCCCAGAGCCTAGCAGCAGCTGCAGGCCACAACTGTAGCGGCAACCAGTCCTACTTGGAGAAAAAAAGAAGGGAAAAGAATAACAAAGCCCTTCTTTTTCTTTCTGCTCTTGATCTCTCTCTCAACAAATCTCCCTTTCTCTGATACAATTTCAGAGTTCTTGACCCCACTTCGATCACATAACACCTACATACACGCATCCTTGGATTTAGTTTCCCCTTCTAAAAATCTATTCTATCCTCCCTTCTCTCTCTTCTATAATTATCATAAAAACGCACTCATCTTGTATATTTACTTACACACACACACACACACAAACACACACATATGTGTATATATATATAATATTGTTTTTTCTTATTTCTTACAAAATTATCAGTTGTGGCTACTACAAGGATTAGGCAGCTCCTATCAGACACCGGTGCCTTTGCTGACTGGGCCACCTCTAATTCCTCCGGTATCCGTACCGCTGGTCCAGACGACCTCTCACTCGGCTTCAATGCCGGTCCCACCGCTGCTGATGCATCCGCCGGCCAAGCATCCGGTACAACATGGCCTAACTCATCCAGGTCCATCAACTATAGCCTCCCTCCAGATATAGGCATGGTTGGCCTTCGCGATGTCTTCGTTGTGGCTCCCGCTGCCCCCTTCCAGCACCACCCCCACCCCCCCCACCCCCCCCCCCCCCACCAGCATAATGAGCAAATCAATCTTTCAACAGCAGATCCAATCAATGCTTCCAATGCTACAGCACTTGGTGTTGGGGTAGGTGTTGGTGTCATTCCACTCCTTACATCAGCGCCTTGTCTTACGCCACAAAACATGGATGATCAAGATTTGTTGCATAATGGTCGAAACAAGATTGGTGGAATTCATCAGTTTTGGCAAAACCAAGGCTCTCAATATATCAAGAAAGCTTCTGACACCACCCCTTCGATTATTGATCATCACAATAATTCTTCAACAGCGAATCTTCTACTACAAAGTGGAAGTGGTGGTGGTAATGGTAGTGGAAATCTTGGAGGGAATTCATCATCGTCTGCTACAACTACGTGTGAGGATTGTGGAAACCAAGCGAAGAAAGATTGTAGCCATAGAAGGTGTAGGACGTGCTGTAAAAGCCGTGGTTTTGATTGTGCGACTCATGTGAAGAGCACGTGGGTAGCGGCTGCGAGGAGGAGAGAGCGTCAGCTGATAGCAACTGCTGGTGGTGGTGCTGGTTCCACTGGGTCTACTTCTGGTTCCAAGAAACCTAGGCTTATAAACTCTCAAACTACTACTACTTCTCATACTTCCACTTCTAATACGACTCCTCCAAGGAGCTATGACACGAGTTCTAGTCACCAAGGTTTTTGAGTTTAACATTTTACTATTATTGTTTTTTCTCTTGCTTTAGAGAAAGGTTTAGGGTTGGTAATGTAAACGTGAAATTCTGAGTAGTGTTTTTGTTGAATTATGTTTGCAGATGCAGGTTTTAAAGAGAGATTGCCGGTGCAAGTAACTGCACCAGCAGTTTTCAGGTGTGTTAGAGTGACTGCAGTGGAAGATGGTGAAGACGAGTATGCGTATCAAGCTGTGGTGAAGATTGGTGGTCATGTTTTCAAAGGGTTTCTGTATGACCAAGGAGTTGAAACAAGAGATGGGTTCCCTAATATATCTGAATTGCATTTGGGTGCTGCTAACGGTGGCGGCGGCGGCACAGGGAGACATGGGGCCTCTTCTACCCCGATTCTCGATCCTTCAGATGTTTATGGTGCTTCTGCTGGAGGGTTCCTTGGAGGTTCGGCCTTTGGAAATCCAATAAATTAAGGTTTATGAAGGAGTAACATTCTTGTCTAATTTTTCTTAGGTCCGCTAATTATTATCAATAGGGTTTTGGTAAGTTTCCCCTCGATTTGTACCTTATTAACATATATTCCATCTTTGAAATTTTCAGCTTCTTGGTTTTAGCATTCTCACTCCTCAATTCTATTTGCCTTTTGTAATTGCACTTTGAGGATCCTCACATAGCAAAGAAGCTGCCTTATCTCACTAGTAGAGAATTCCTGTATCAAATTTTAGAAAAGATAGCTAATAAAATTCCAAAAATCCTGTTCCACAAGATGTTTTAGTTCTGAAACTGTAATGAAAAAAAAAATCTATTTGTTTTCTTGAAGTTGTAGCCTTCTTTTTAATCTTTCTGTCTCCTTGCTCTTTTGGTTAGTTAAACCTTTGTATTACAAAGGTGAGATCTACAGTGTAAAGTACGATGCATCATCAAGAGGCATCGTGGTTTGAACTTAACTTTTTATATGTAGCAATTTGTCTTGCCTGGATTCAAAATCCCACTCATGCTTTACCCATAGTAAGGAACTTACCTTGTCCTAAAACTTCCCCATATGACTCTGTATGATTATTTTTCTTTCCTCCATTGTTTACTTGCAACCCTGTACTTTCCTGGTTGCTGGCTAACATTTTGTTGCACTGGTTACTTCCTTTTGGGTTAGTTTGGTTCCATCAGAAGGAAATGTGGAAATCGTCATTATTGTGCTGCTTTAGACTTTAGCATGAGAAGTAGTTGCCATGTCACTATCATTTATTGCAAAACAAGAAAGAGCATAACATGGATGTCCTTTTCCTCCTACTTCGCTACCTGTAACATTTTTGTAATGCGGACAACCATGGAATTGCATGCACACATGAATTATATGGTTTACTTGTTGCTTCTGTTATCCTGGTTTTTGAAACGCATCCCCCTCAATTAGCATATTAAAATTGTTTCTAGCCTATATCATCTTTTGGAGTTTAACCTTTTGAGGTTTGCAACGTTTCTGGAATCATCCAGGCACTACTTGTGTGCTTAAACCATGGTTTAGTGAACTGAACCTGCTAATACAACGTCTTTGGTGTGGATAATTGAATTATTGCCTCCTAGTGTTGTTTATTTGTCCAATTATAATGAAACATGCAATGAATGGAATATTTGAACAATATTCTACATAACTATGTGAGCTTTCTTGTGTTGTCAATCTGGTGGTCGTGTCATTTCTGCCCACCGGGATAATTACTGTCCTGGATGTCTGTTCGGCTTGTAATGATACTTTATTCCTTGAGATGCTTCAGATGTATCTGACCTATCCTTTTGGCTACAATCTTGTGTACAGTTGTTGGCTAGTATGGATTATTTAAAGAGTCGGTATGTATTTTAAACCATGCTTGGCCTTTTCCTTTCCGCGAGCTGACATGTTGTCAGATCTCTTAGCATTGTTTATAAATAGATAGATTTTGTCGTGTGGATCATTATCTTTCCTTCTTTACATATTCTTAGATGTAATATTATTATTGTTTTCGATAAGCTGCATGCCACTTTTGTAAATCATGTATATATATGGAACAACAGCAGTCCTATGAAGATTGTTTTGTGTCATGCTTTAGTGGACACTTCATATTTACAGCAGATGGCAGCATTATGCCGATGTACTTGAGAGGTACTGAAACATATTCTTGTGCTCATTATTTGGTTGAAAGATTAGTGGTGGTTTTGAGATCCGTGGATGCACATTGTGTTTGGATGCACATTGTGTTTCATTTTGAATGATCAAAAACATTAGCATGGCCACCTGGGGGCATTTTTTTCCTAGCATATTGTGAATCTCCATTTTATATATGGGTACGATAAATTCTCTTGTTGCATTGATAAGCTTAGTAGCTTGTTTTAAAATACCCTTTGTTTAAATATGTTGTCATTTTCTTTGGATATTTTTGTTCGGAAGTGTCATTTACGGGCTGACTGGTCATTTTCTTGGATTCATACTTATGAGTATTACGTTTTTGAAATGACATGTCTTACTGAATAGAATGGCAATTGTTTGGCAGAAAGTAGAGTAGTCATTCTTACTTGAAATAGGTGTTCGCATAACTAATTTTACCGGAAGAATCACTGTATTTTATGTCTGACTAGCACTAACGAAGGTCCTCTTTCGCATGGAACTTATCATCATGTCCTTTGAATTTTCCTTGTAAATAAGAAAACTAACTGAAACCGCAGAAGCTAAATACTCGACTCACTGAACTGATAAATTTTCGATCACTGTTTATAGGGAGAAGGGCTGTGATCGATGTTGAGTGTCCTTGGTACAAGATAGACACGGCAGCTAAACTGTTGCCAAAATGCTTTGCATAGGTGAAACGTAGGAGCTGAGGGGTTAGGGTTTGCAGGAATGCACGTGGCGTGTATGGTGCGTGTCTTATAATATATCTACATCCAGATTAAGGGTGAGGAATAAAAGTTATTTGCTTCTATCCTGTCGATGTTAAACGTTCCTGCTTTTTTTGTTTTTTGCATATGTAATTGTGTAATAGGTAGCAACTAGCAACCCCAAGAGAATTAACTGCAGGGTGAGGGTGCGAGGTCTGGTTTATGGTTTTGATGCGGTGGCCAGAGGTGTGGGGTTGGCTTTGTAGGTTTTTGCTTTTGTTGTTAGCAGCTCTTTAAACTTTATTGGAGCACGCCATTAGACTGATGCATTACTGTTGGAGGTGCACCTCTGAATACTTATTTGGAATGCTTATCTGGCATGCTCGAGAGAGCTTTTGTAATTGCATATAATACAAGCTCATGAAAAAAACTCATCAAATATCTTAAAATATTTTCAAGTAAAAATATTATTTTAAAAGCATCATGTATGAAACAGAGACTTAATACAAAGCTCATGGATTTGTTTCTTTTCACAGCACATGGGATGTTAGGGGGGTGCATTTCATTTTGGAATATACTGATCACTGACATTGTGTGAAAGATGTTTGACCTGCTTTTAATTTGATTTGATCATTTGACAAATCCTGTCTGTTTGTTTTTATTTGAGGAAATATTTAATGTGGTTGCTGTTGGTAGATTTATATGACTTATTCAAACTGTTGATCGACTGTGGACACGAATTTCATCATGATTTACCTGCGCTAGCTTTTGTCGTGCTGTGGTTCGTTTATTGTCTGTGTCCTCGCTCATTTCTTTTTCCTAATTAATCAAGGTTTCTTTCTTCTTCTTTTCCTTCAATCACTTATGATGGTTTCATTCACATAGCCTGTAGCCCTACCTCACTTTCGCTTTAAATATCTGATTTTCTTGACTCCCAGATGCCAATTTGTTGCAATTAGTCTGGAGTGCATCATTTTCCTCCACAGTTGCCAACATTTAGCACAAGAGGAATAGGTGGTTTGGTTTCCCAAAAAATAATAAATACATGTATACATTTTAGCATAAGATTATTGCTATGATTTTTAGTAGTCACTGTTAATTCGTTCCCAGTAGAGAGCTTATACGTGAGGAATGTGAAGCTCTAGTATTATTGCTTGCGTATGGATATACGGTGAAAGGAAAGGTCTCCAAGGCATATATGATTAACTGAAGTCTCTAATTACAATAGGGTTCTAAATAAGTAGTTCAAGTTTATTTTGGCATGGATTGGTGCGTAATGGACATGTCAACGCATATCAGATGGGAAGCCAATAGGACACGTGCATGTGAAGAGTGATGATTTTTCTCGGAGTTGCAGTGGTGTCACTACTCTTTGTTCACCATTTTCCGTGGACGATGACACCAGGATTTCAAGGCCCCTTATTTTCAAGGGCTGAATACCGACTGCTTTGAAATTCTATTGGTAGAAGTTGAATTTTGATGTTTTTAAGCGCATCTTCGCTACGCGTTTTCACCCCTCTCACAGAGATAATGAATTGTAAGCTTATTGCATCCCCCACCATGGAAATGTAAAGCATGAAAACATGGAATACCAAGTGTAGTGCGGCTTTCTTTTTGGTTGAATGGTCGGAGAGAAACGAAGGGAATTAACTTCGAGTTGTAAAGTTTTTTTTTTTTTTAATTTGTAGACATATCTTGATGTATAAGAATCTCCATCAATTATATATATATATTAGAAAATAATATAAATTATATTTTAAAATTTTATCTACCAACTTAAACTATTGAGTTAAGATAATTTTTTTGATATGATATCAAAACCTTGAAGAGAAAGCGGTCACGAGTTTAAATCTTACTATTCCTATTTATTTAATAAAAATTAAACACAAGGTAAAATTAACCTATATAAGTTCTAAATTTAAAAGGCTTTTATAAAAGGAAATTAACCTATATAAATTCTAAATTTAAAAGGCTTTTATAAAAGGATGTATTAAAAAATAATATAAATTATATTTTGAAACTTTATCTAACAGCTTAACCTATTAGGTTAAGATGGTTCTTATATACACACACACAAGGAGAAGAACTTTAATTTTTTTTTTTTTAATCTCAAACAAGTTCTATAACGAAAACAAGTATAGCTTACATAATTATTGAATTGGGTTCAAGTTTTATATCATATTAGGTTAAGATGGTTCTTATATACACACACAAGGAGAAGAACTTTAATTTTTTTTTTAATTATTTAATTTGGGTTAAATTTTATATGGGTATTTTATTTTTTTTTTTTTTAATCTCAAAAAAGTTCTATAACGAAAACAAGTATAGCTTACATAATTATTGAATTGGGTTCAAGTTTTATATGGATATTTAATTGATTATGTTTTGATTATGTTTTATGGCGGGTCTACTTGTTGAAAGACCATCAAATTTAGATTTGAAAAATAATATTTTTTTAATTTATTTTATTTTTGAGATTTTTTTTATTTTTTATCTTATTTTTTTATTTAAATGGGTATGGTTTATTTCTTACACATTATTATTACTATTATTATTGCTACTATTATTCAAAATTATTTGTTTTTTGTAAGTGGCTAAAGTTTCTTAACCCTTTTATGTATTTATACTTTCCACTTTATTAAAATTATTCTAATTTTTAATTCTTTTCAATCTCTCTGCAAGAGATACTGTAAAACCCTGGAACTGAAACTCAATAATTTACTTGTGGATGCGTAAACCAACATCAACTACTAAACACAACAAAAGGCTGGCATTCATAATTTCTGTATGGTTATTCAAGAGAAACCTAGAAATGTTTTTTTTTTTTCCAGCTACAAGATTTTCTTTTTATATTTTCAAAGGGAGGGAAAAAAATGCTTTGTTTTGTAATTTTGTACTTTTACGCCTCTAGAGCAAAAGGATGGGATTTTTTTTTAAAAAATAATTATCACATTAAATCAAAAATTTTAATAGAATAATACTATTATTTTTTTTAAAATAAAATAACATACTTTTATCTTCTCATACTTTTAAAATATGAAATTTATTAAATAACATTATTTTTAAGTGTAATAATTGCTAAGAAGTGGGCCCGGTTGGATACATGTTTTGTATTTCCAATGGAGTTTGATGGGTTGTCAAGCGGAACTGTGGCAATGGTGGGTTTTAGTTCCAGGCACCACAGATGTGATCTGAAAGTCGCTCATATGCAAAGTGGCAGTTTCCTGAAACGGTATTGGAACTTACTCTTGATACTTCTGCAGATAGAAAAATGTTGTGATTCTTCCGTATTTCAAAGGCGAAGGTTTCTGAAAATGGTTCTGTGATTTTATTTATTACACAATGTCAAATAGGACATGGCTTTTTGAAAATTCCATCATTCTGAACGCACCACATGACAGCATTTACACCACCGCCAGCAACACAAAATCTCTGATGAATTCATATTTCAAGTACTCTGATCACTCAATCAAAAGAAGGAAGTCTTCTGATTACATTCTTTGTGAACTGTGCTTAGGAATCAATACCAATAAAATTCGAGGTTCTGAGATTACAGCTACGCTGTCTCTTTCAAACATCAATCCATTAGATTCTCTCCATGCCATTTCTGTGCCCTGCAAGTAGAGCCGATACTTAGTTAAAAAGCCATCATTTTTCTTTTAGAATTATTAAAAGCAAATCCTTTTAATTTAGGGAAGCCATTTGTGCTTAAATTTTGTTCCGAGACATCTCCGGAGATGTCCAGGTCCACAGCTTTTAACAGGATAGGTAAAAACACGTTGTGGTGCAGAATTTCTGTTTTCCGTGATTAATTGAATAAAATAAAGCTAAAAGCTCTAGCTATTAGTTCGTTTTTCTTTTTGGAGACAAGAGCTACGAGGAAGCTGTGTGCTTTGAAACCATATCTGAATACTTCTTTCAATTAAAGGACTTGAGGCGTTTGTCTTGTACGTGGTTAATGAGTAAAGTAGCGTCCTCTCTTTTTAGCCATATGGTTCCAGACTCCAGGCCAGGCTCGAGGAGTAAATTAATTTCGAGAATCCTCTAGTTTTAGTATAGATGACTGGCTTACTTTGAACTTCATTAGAAAAAAATGAATTTAATCTCGATATGTTGAAGGTGTTCCAAGAAATATACCGACTGAAAGCTTCTTCCAATGGGGAAAAAAAGATCTCTAATGCTCGATTCTTGTACATGGAAGTGACTAGTTTCCAGTATTTGGGTTTTACTATTTAGGTTTGGAAGTGACACTGAGACTGATGTTCTGGATAGAATCTGCTCTCAATTTTGTGATAGCTGTTTTGCAGCAAATGAAAACACTCGAAACAGTGAGAAACTCGTATCTGAACCAACTATATTAGCCAGCCGAAACTTTTTGAGAAAGAATCAACGAAGCATGCCGATAATGATTGGAAGATGGAAAAAACTACCAGTAAACACAAAAGAAGAACATTAATCTGCAGTCTCATTCCATATCAATATGTTAAGGATTAGCATAGAATATTGTTGAAGTTGGTATCATTGATACTCTTGGTGCTCATATGCAATGGCACATGAAATGTTCTAGAAACCACGTAGCGGTATCATTATAATTAACATGATTTTTAGTGCTCAATTCCACTTACATTTATACTGTATTTTATGTAAAAGTGCCATGGAATCTCTTATGATGTCCCTATTTCGTAATCACTAGCTAACAGTGAGATAAATCAAAACTCAGCGATGTAGGCCAAAATTGCCTTTGTTTTTTTTCCTGAAACAGGAACTGCTTTCATGCCATACAATGGTAATCAGGCATGACCCATTTGTTTATTTCGGACAAAAATGACAAGGAACACTTTCAGCAACTCTAAAGGTGAAGAGTGTTCAGCTACATGAACACAGGTAAGCTTGGAGACGATCTTTTTTTATGATAATTGGAAAAGGATCTCAGGGTCAGCAATGTTTAGCAGGGTAGCTAGCTACCTTTACTCATGGTTTCTTTTTATAAGAAGTTTTAAACCAGTGCTGACGATCTTATTAGTTAACTTAGTTCTGTGCTTACATACCAAGAATTAAGGAAATCGAATGATCCGCGCCATTGGATTTTGTAGGTTCAATCAGGTCCCACCACAAATCAATGGCAAGAATCCCATTTGAGACTCTGAATTCTGTTTAAGCAGCATCCATAGTGAAAGGAATTCCTGCATAATCACACTAAAAATAACAGCAGCTTTCCCCATCAAAACAAAGACAAAAATGATCTATGCTCACTTATTGCTGGGACAGTGAGGGATTACAATCAGATACAATTGATCTATAGCCAAGGTCTGGGAGCATATCTTCCTGGTGATAAGCCATAAACATGCAAGTTTCGTCGCCTAGTATTTTTCTACAACCATGTAAGATAACGAGGCCCCATAATAACAGGCAGTATATTGGGCATTATCGAAGCACATATATAAAAACACTGATCAGTCCTGATGAAATTACCTACGTGAAGCGCTCTGACCCTAAAATTTAGACCTCGCGATCCTTTTCCTAATGTCTACTCTTACCCTTCTTCTGCAGTTTTAGACAAAACCCTTGGTTTAAAGCATTCAAAACACATGGAAGCTGCACGTCAGTGCTGCACCAAAGTAAAATCTGTTGTCAACGAACAGGGCGACTAAAAATAAAATAAAAGGATGTGATTTTGTACAACAATACTAATGTCAATTAGGTTCACGTATACTTGGTGATTTTTACCAGTAAATGCTATAGCGCATCAGCAGAAAACTTAAACCTGGCGTCCAGAAATTGAAATGCTCAAATTCAGATTCTCAACCCAGACAAATAGAAAACTTTTAAGACGCTTATGATTTGGCTAATTATATCCACAAAACTAAATTTAATGAGAAAAGCACATGAAACTTGTAATTTGGCCATTCAAACCAGTTACCTTCCATCTCTGTGAGACCTTAAGAGAATTAATTGCTAATAAAAATGATCTTATTTTTTAACACATTGAATGGGATTCATATGGATCATAAACATCCCAAACAGTTACAAAGAATATCCCGCAAAATATGGTCAAGTAAGTTGCAATCAAATCAAATATTTGAATAGAAAGATAACAACAGCTAAAGAATAGCTCTCCTATGATTGAGCTTCAATACGAGCCTCGCAAGATGGCAATTCCATCTGAAATGCCAATCTTGGATCGAAGATAAAGGAACCGACCTTTGAAGAGAGGTTTTGTAAGAACCCAGCCAGCTGGGAGTGAGTATTAACATGATGAACTTTGAGAGAACCATCAGCAACTTTTTACCTAACAAAATGGTAATCCAACGCGACATGCTTCATTCGATCGTGGAAGAGGGGATTAACACGCAAATATGTGGCACTTAAATTATCAAAATGAATAGTGGGAGATTGTTGAAGAGTGATACCAAGATCAGAAAGGAGATGAGAAACCAAAGCAACAGCGGTAGAAGTGACAGCACAATATTCTGTCTCTGTTGAAGAACGAGATATCATCCTTTGTTTCTTTGAACACCAAGAGATTGGATTGCCACCTAGAAAAAGAACAAAAGCAGTGGTAGACTTGTAAGAATCATGGTCGCCAGCCCAATCGACACTGGAATAAGCTCGAAGATCAAAAGGTTGTTGACGTCGTAAGTTGAGACCAAGATGTATTGTATGTTTGAGGTAACAGGGGAACCTCTTGGCTGCAGTCCAGTGAGTTTGAGTTGGGGCATGCGTGAATTGTGCAAGTTTGTTGACGGCGGAAGCAATATCGGGACGAGTGAGCTGGAGATATTGAAGTCCACCGATCAAGCTCCGAAATTGAATGGCATTAGCTGGGGAAGAACCATCGGTGAGAGTTAGATGGCCAGTTGAAGACATTGGGGTGGAAGAATCCTTTATGCATTCTAAATGAAACTTTACCAACAGTCACGAACATACTTAAGTTGAGATAAAAACATGCCATCAGAAGTGGAAATGGCCTCAAAACCCAAGAAGTAGCTCAAGGGACCAAGATCCTTTAGGGAAAAGTGATGAGAAAAAGTATCAACAAACTTCAAAAATGGACTGAGAACGATTCCCTGTTACAAGCAAATCATCCACATCCAGAACTTCTGAATGATTTCCCATCCACGATATTATGATTGGAAGGAGGGACAAGAACCTATGTACGGTTGAGAGCAAGAGCAGCAAGCTCATCATCCATGGCTGAACACCATTTGGGATCTTTAAGAGCTTGAGAATCGGCAGTAGGATCAAGGGATGCGGGAAGGGTGACTATTTTTGGATTATTCCCTCAAAGTTTATTTTTTTTTCTTTGTAAAAAATAATATAAAAAAGCAACAATAATATAAAGACCAGTAATTTAATAAAAGATGGCTAAAAAAGATTTAAGATACATACAAAAAAATTAAGATGAAGTTTTGTACAAAATTTGAAGCCTAACTATATTCTATTATACCCAAAATTAAAAAAGACAACACAAATTTAAAATTAAATTAAATAATTTTTAAAACTGAAAAAACTGAAAAAGACAATACAAATTTAAAATTAAATTAAATAATTTTTATACACCATAAAAATTAAATTCAATAACATAATTAAATTTTTAATAGATTGATTTTATTTAATTATAAACCAAATTAAAATTTTAATTATATTTAAAAATTATTTTAGATTAAATTAACTATACCTCAAATTAATCAAATTAATTTTATTAGAGATTTAATTAGTGAAAAATTAAGTTTGGAAGGCTAATTTAAACTTAATTAAAAAATTAAAATTTTAAAAGACCAAATTTAATTTTTACAAAATCAATTGAATGAAAACAAAAAAAAAATCAAAAGTTTAAAGTCAAGAGCTAAATTAAAAAAAAAAATCATAACTAAGAATCTTTTTTGAAAAAAAAAAAACTGAACTTCTAAAACTTAATTGATTAAAAACATGGGTAAAATTAAAAAATCTAAAAGTTTAATAATTAATTTGTATAAATTCAAAACCAATAAACACTGAAATTCAAGTGCTAATAAAGTTATGAGAATAAATTATGAAAATAAGTCTCCCTAGATGAATCTCAAGAGTTCAAGAAGTGAGAATCATTTTCATTTATTCATCCATTAGCATCACCATTAAGTGCCAGGCATAATGTGAGATGCTTCTACTAGGAAATTCTTTCACAAAATCTTCAGAAACTAAGACAGCCACCTTTTACATCTTTGTCATCCTAAAATGATCCACACACAAACTAAGGATCGAACCAGATAAATTAAGTCTCACAAAATTTATGCAGGAGTCAAAGGACAGCACCAGCCACAGCATATGAACCAAAATATTCAAATTTAAAGCACACAATCCATGACAAAAAAGATGCACATGTAGAAATATTAATGGATTACATTTATGAGAGAAATCCTAGGCTAGGAAACTGCAACACCAGCAAGTTCCAGTTGTGCCACAGCTGCATTAAATGCATCAATAACATCCATTTTTTCCCGAGTAACAGCTTCATCCATTGGGGTCCGTTCATGGCTGAAAATCATCCAGTTGTAGATTTGAGAATGTTAGCACCCACGATAGAGAAACAGAGAACCAGCTCAAGGTTACAGGTTCAAAATACATACCTGTTTAGAAAGCCTAAACTCGAACCTAAGGAATCAATTTCTTAACCACCTACAGAACCCTATATTTGTTAAAATAAACCTAAGATGTTGCATAACAAAACTGCTTTTGGAAGTCACAATGATAATTACCTCAATATAACCATTGAGGCAAGCCCAGTGAAGAGCTGTATTTTTCTCCTTATTGGCAGAATTGAGATCCTGTTCAATGGAAGTTACCAATATTTGATAGGTCTTACCAGAGCATTTACAATCAGGATCCAATCCAGGGACAGAAAAAAAAAAAAATACATGCTCCAATCCTTTATGGTCTATGTCAATGGAAGCAAAGTACTAATGCAAGAAGGAAAGATAACACCATAGAACATCTGCTGGTCAAGGCTACAATAGAACAGTATGTCTAAGTAAATTTAAGACTAGGAAAAGAATGCGGCTAATTTAGCTGCTGAAACCAGAAGAAAATAAGTTACTAGGAACATACGTCAAAGAATTTAACTACAAATGCTCTCATGAATATCAATTGTGTGCCCTTTCCACAGCACCGGCCTCCACCCAAAACCCCCAGCCCCCAGACACTTGAAAAGGAAAATCATCGATGAACTCTTGCCACTCCCTGACTGATAAGATACTCCACAATGTCAAGATGTCCATTGGCTGCAGCCATATGGAGTGCTGCTATCACAAATCAGTGAAGCAATGTCAGACATCCATTAAACCATGCAAAACTCACCAAAAAAGAAAAATCAAACTACAATAATATGAAGACAATCAACAATTCTCAAAAAGCCAATTCATCAAAAGACCATGTGCCCCTTCAGTTAGACATTTTGATTATCAAAACCAAAATTCTTCACATCTAATCACATACATGAAAATATAAAAAACAAGCCATATCTTTAGAAACTTATAGCAAGAGGGAATTAGGAACTAACAACACCTAGAACAAAATAAAAAAAAAAATGAAGCACGCTTGTCCTTTAGGAAGCTGTGTTTATTCAGTCTATTTGCGAGCATCATTGCAGGTTCGCTGACAGAAGCTGGTGTGGCTTGGTTATGGAACCGTATTTCTAACATGTATATAGCTTCACTTTCAAAATTTCTGTTTCTCTGAAAATTTTATGCAGTGGTTCCAGACCAAACGCTATTCTTGCATTTTCTTTGATATAACTCTCCCATTCTCTTAATAATAATAATAAAAAAAAAAACCTGTTTCGGATACATTTCACTTCATATTTTCACCATCACCTGTTTCAGATACATTTCACTTCATATTTTCACCATCATAAAGGAAAAAATAAAGGACAAGAAACAATGTTACATAACATCACCTTAACACAAAATTAGATACCCAAAAGAGCTACGAAACTTCATCTCCAGTTGCAAGTTATATTACAACATTCCTACAACTAGGAACCCATTCGTTTGAAAGCCAAATAGCATCAAGAATCGACTGGTTTTATAAATGAATAGAGATTGATTGAATCAGAGTTTCCCTAGTAGAATACCAATACATGCCTACATGGGATGAATGGAATTTGGAGAACCTTGTGCTTTAAAAAAAAACATATATAATACATAAACTTCGAAACAAGTGTTGCAACAACTGCCTCATGAATCGTTATATAAATGCTCGCTAACAGAATAATAATAATAATAATAATAATAATAAAGCAACAAAAGCAAAATAGAAAGTTAAAATAGAAGAAACAAAAGATCACGAAACTGATGATAACCTGTTCTGCCCAGCGAATCTTTAGAATCAAGAGAAACCCCAGAAGATGCTAAATTTGCAATATCCTCAATATCATCATATCTAGCAGCCTGAAAAAGGAAAAATAAAAATGAGAGCAATGAGCTAAAATAAAAGGTTTCCTTAAAAAAAATGGAGAATTGGGTATTGAGAAATGTTACCTCAAGTAAAGTAAAGCATCAACAGTCTCCAGTGTTGTTTCTATTTGGGTTTGCTGCTCTGCCTGGTTTGCTCCCTCTCCCATTTTTACTTCCCTAGAGTTCTGTGAGAGAGCACACCCCATATGAGGCTTCTCTGCTCCACGCTTCTTCCCTGTGCACAGCACCGGAAAAATTACAGATTTCATTTGAAGGCCATGTTGGAAGCTGGGCTATGAGCCCGGTAACGAGTTATGTTTTCAAAAGGACGCTGAAGAAAGCCCAGGAAAAGGAGCCAGCCAGCCCAAGTGCACACATAACTTGTGCCAGTATGTGGTAGCTTGTGTTACATTTGACAGGACAGGACAGGACAGGTGTGATGCGTTTGGTGTGTATTTTAGATAAGATATTACAAGCTGTGATGTGTTTGGTGTGTGCTTTGAATATGATTTTTTGGCAGAATTCTTGTCTCGCCACCGGAAGGAAGAAGCTTTTCCAATGCCATGAATAAAAATCATTATTTCTCAATTTTTATATTATTTATCATTCATTTATTTTTAATTTGATAAAAAAATTTATCCAATTTAATTAAAATAAATATTTGTACAAGAGGGCCTGATTGCAAAAAAAATGATTCAACGATTAAATTGTACATACCATAAAATTAAAGCTTTATCATTCATTTATTTTTAATTGGATAAAAAAATTTATTCAATTTAATTAAAATAAATATTTATACAAGAGGGCTTGATTGCAAAAAAAAAAAAATGATTCAAGGATTAAATTGTACATACCATAAAATTAAAGGACTATGATAGTTTCTATCTTTTTCATTCCCCAATTTTCCACCTTGAAATATTTTATCTATTATAACGAGATAGAAATAATCACTTTGTTATGTATATATTATTATTAAATATAATTTTATTTTTATTTTTTATTTTATCTTTTTAGTTTTTATCTCTATTTTATTATAAAATTTTAATCATTGACTTAATCTTTTTAAAGGATTAAATAACGCGTCTTTAATAAAATTAGATAAAAAAATTTATAGTTTTATAATTATAATCTTGAAGTATTAATCTAGTTATAAAAAATATTTGATTTTTTTATAAATATATTAAAATATATTTTTAAAATCATTAAATAAAAAGAATTAATCTTGTTGAGGTAGTAAATTACTACAAAAATACTTCTTATCACAAAAATATAATTTATATCAATCACTCGAAAAAAAGAAAAAAACAAAAAACAAAAACGAAAGGCAGGGAGGGAAGAGAAACGTGAGTGCTTGGAATATGCCCACACGACACCGAATGGTCGGGTGTACAACCCTATAAATTTTGAAACAAGGAAAAAAAAAACAAAAAGAAATACCCAACGCCATATTTACTATAAATCATTCACATCAACACCCAGTCTTCTTGGACCCTTCGATCCAAAAGAGGGTCCTCCCTCTTGATCTTCTGTCTTCTCTTCTATCCTTCTCTGTAGGAATCTGGACAGAGTCATTCTTTAGACCTTTCCTTTCTTTTTTATCTCTCTCCCGCTATGAATCCTTCTTTGTGTAAATTCTTTAGATTATATTTTTAATTTAGAAATCTAGATTAGTGCAGCAAAAAAAAAGACTGAGATTAGCTCTTATTTTTTTGTTGTAAACTTAATTAAATTAAATTTATCAAAAACCATGACATCAGTCATCAACATCGACGGTCACCAATCGCTTCACCCTTTTCAAGATCAGGTACCTCCTTTCTTGACCTTTTAGATCAAGTTCTGTCTTCTTCTTCTTTTTAACTTTTTGTTTTTTAATTTTAAAATTCTGGGTATTAAGAAGAAATTGAAGGAGTTGATGAATTTCGTGCTGTTAATTTTTGTCTGGTAATTGAATTCTCTGTAAACAGTGATTATGCTCTGATTGAAAACAAAACGTTAGCAATTCTTAGTAACTGATTCATATAATATTATTGCAAGTGCGTTGAAACCATTAATTTTGAAGTCCTGCAGTTCATTTACAGCTTATAAAGCTGATTTTAAGATAATCAGAGACCCTTTTGGTAGTTTTGGCTGGCTGGGGTTTGTTAGATTGGTTTGGTACAAGTTGGTTCGTTTCTTGGGAATTTTTGCTTTTGGAGGGAAATGGATGGTGTTTCTGAAGTTATTGGTGAATTAAATTTATTGGGATTTTGGTTTCAGGTTGAAATGGAGAGTAAAGTGGAGATTAGCGAAAGGGCATGTGGGAATCATGGTGGGATTTGTGCTATATGCTTGGATAAGATTGTGCTTCAGGAAACTGCTCTTATTAAAGGTTGCGAGCATGCGTACTGGTTAGTAGGATTTATTCTGATATATTATGATTTAAAGGTTGCGAACATGCGTACTGCTTTGGTTAATTTTGATGCACTTGAATGGTATGATTGAGAGACTTCTCTAGACATCTTGGCTTCTTGACCAGAGAGTCTTCTGTTGGTTATTTTTTTAAAATTCGTCTTATTTGTTCATGGAGGATGATACCTCATATATGTTTTGTTAAGATTAAGAACGTGGAAGCTGGAAATGTGCTCTGCCACAATACAAGTGGTTCAGTTTGAAAAAATGATGCTGGCTTTGATGCTGGCATGCTCTGGAATTAAGTAGTCTTGTATTAGGGATAACACGCAAAAGCTTGAAAAAGATAGAAACATATTAGTAGAAGTAAACTTTTTTCGGTACTTCTCTCTTTCAATGCAAAAAAGTTTCTCCTAATTTTGTCCAAGAGGCTGTGAATAAATATCAAGAGAATGTCTTAGGAATCATATCAGCAGGTGTAGCTGATGGTTCATCTGGTCTTCACTGACGAGGCCATTGTACAATGTAGGGTTCCTCCTTTTACGGCTGTGCTGCGATTAGTCCTTGGCTCAAGTAGTCATAAACTGTAGTGTGGTTGTGTAGGTCCTAGGCTTTTAGGAAATCGAAGCAAGAGGTCCTTGTGTAATTTTTCTAAAACCCAATTGATTTATTGCTATGTCTTGTTTCTCCTCATGCATGTTTGGCCTGCAGATAGATAGGGCTTTGTATTGTCACCTATGAAAACAAAGTGCACGGTGAAGCTTGGAATTGCTTGAATCTGGTTATTTCTGCACAGATATGGGGGCGGGATATCACCTATTGTTTCTGTGACTCTGCTGATGTGTTACACCATTTTTTTTATCATTCATGACACACGATGGATCCAAATTAAAGGCCGCCTGAAACTTATTGCGTCCCATGGCATTCACTTCTATTGCCTTCATTTCTACTGCATATATTATACTTCTTCCTATAATATGTAAGCTGATTCTCTACTTTTATGTTTTCTTCTTCTTTTTTAAAAGAATTTGTGGTGACTTGCATCAGTGCTATGAGGTTCGCACTGCATCACTGTTGAGGAGTAAATTTTAAACTCCTTTGCTTACAACGTTGCTTTATGAAACCTGGTTTATATAAGTCAGTTTGCTGGAATTAATAGAAGAGGTATGTTTAATTTAATTCGTCTCTGCCAGCTAGTATTAGATAGTTTCCAGTCACTTAAGTTTATTCTTCATAAAGCTTTATCCGTTCACATGCTAAGATTTGCACTCTTATACTTTGTCATAATTCATTCATGTGCTAACTACATGCCTTAACAATCCCAATTCCAGAGCTTCTGCTTATACATGAGTTCCATCTGCAAATCATGTATGAATTCTTCATGAAATGCAATGTTGAAAATTGTAGTTCTTACAGCTGTATATTGATGGTATATGAGGCGTCAGATATGAGTTTAAGGCAGTCTTACATTTATGCTCTGGCTCATTTCTGCAAGTAGGTTCTAACTTTGCTTTAAAATCATCTGGTCTCTGTCTTTGCAGCTTCATATTTGTTCCTGCAATTTCATTGTTTGTGCCATTTATTTATGACACTTGCATCCGTTCTTTATGCAGTATAAAGAAATGTCTTTTGAACATAGTTTCTCTTCTTAAATCCTTTATTTGTATAAATCTCTCTTTATCCTTTTTATGCGGAACAGATGTATTTCATTAGTTTTGAAGTGGGCTTTGCTGAATACAATGCTGCATGAGCTCTTTGTTTTGGTGTTGAAGAATTGCACAATGATTAGTATAGATGTGAGAAATTGAATGATCCACCTATTTATGTCATGGAGGATTTTTCTTCTCGTCTTCATAGCTCTGTTAAGGTGTATGCTTATATGGTGTTCCTCACTAAGAATTAGTTTCAGCATGTTGTATTTATTAGCTTGACATAACTGCAGAAGAATCATGGTTGATTATATCATATACCATGTACCAATTATATGTACCTATTGGAACCCTTGCAAGCACTGGTGATATGTTGATGATTCCCTCTAACATTGATAGTGTGACAAACTATTTAACAAATTTCAACACTGCATGACTTCAAGTAGTTAATATTCATTGTTCTTTCTGTTGTTTGTTTTGTGCAGTGTGACTTGCATCCTTAGATGGTCCACGTACACTAAGAATCCAACTTGTCCTCAGTGCAAACATCCATTTGAGTTTCTCAATGTTCACCGTTCTCTTGATGGCAGGTTTAAATCTTTTACACTGTCATGTGTTACACTCTGTATGTGGTCACTTAGAGTCCTGTTTGGGACAGCGTTTCAACTAAATTTGTTAAAAAATTTGATTTTTTTTTTTTTTGCTTCAGATTAATTTTTCATGGTGTTTTTGGATTGTTTTGATGTGCTATGTAAAAAAAAAAAAATATTTTGATGCATTTCTAAGTAAAAAACATTTTAAAAAGCAATCGCTACTATTGTCCCAAACACCCTATTAGTTGGGTAATTTGATCATAATACATAAACTTGGCTTATATAAGCTCAGGGAAAGTATTGCCATTTGTTCCCCATATTGCCAAAGCAAACCCTACTTAAGGTCATTTTAATATATTTTTGTTTTTTAACAGCATCCAGGATTACATGTTTGAGGAAAGTGTTTGCCTCCTCCGTCGAGCCTCGTGGTTTGTCGTGACTTTGACTGTGGAGGATCATGAAGATGTTTATGAAGATCCGGAGGATTATTATCCATATGAGTTTGAGGATGAGGATGATGATCTAGATGAAGTGTACTTGAGCAGTTTATCCAATCTTCGCATTGGAAATCGGAGGTGGGGAGATAATGGCTATGTTAGGGCAGGGCATCAAGAAGCAAGGCCAGTGTATCAAGCACATTTCAAAGACTCGGGGGCGAGCACTTCACGTGAACCTAAGAAGAAAGAGGCTGGAAAAGATAGGACTGGGAGACGAGCGAAGAGGACACTCAAGCGTGAAGCTGCTGACAAGGCTGCTGCATCAAAACATCAGCAGCATTTGGCAAGGCTGGGCAGGAAGTGATTCTCTGTCTATTTCTGTCTGTATTTCCATGCTTTTAACTCTCTGGAATAATGACATGGTAGTTGGATAAAATCTAGGAGATGGGGGTCCGTGGTTGGTGATGAAAACTAATATCAGGTTCATTGTTCTTTCAAGATTTAACGCTGTTTGATTCAACTCACAATGAAAGAAGTTCATTGAGCTTCATATTGCAGTTGCTTTGCTAACACCATGTATTTTCTAAACTTGTCATTGATTACAAGTTGACTGGGATTTGCAATATTCCAGAGATTATATTGCATTGTTTGCACGGCTGTTTTGGGACTCCAGATCGAGCTAATAATCAGATGGACGTTCCTGTGCTGTGGCATTTGGATCGAGTCACCACTGCGATTTCTGTGCAACAGTTCTATTTATTTCTGTTGTTATAGGTTTAACAAGTGAGTACCTAGGTTCAAAATGAATTTTCCAGAATCATTTGTACTGATGGATTATCTTTTTTTGTGGAGCTCTGTATCTCTGACGTTGATTAGGGCAATTTTTTCTTTACTTAGTAAAGAACTCACTTGCTCAATCCATGTTCTGAATTACTTGGAAAGATAATAAAATTAATTAGTGAATAATTTTTTTCATCCAAGTTACAACAATTTTTTTTAAAATAAATTTGAATAAACAGCTGTATGGAAGTAAAAACTCAAAAAAAATACTCAGGAAAAGACTTGTGTTTGAACACTTTTTTTCAACTTCTGAAGGGAAGCATTTTCATAGATTAACCAAACGAACACGTTTTCTGTGTATGTTGATGGAGAATTAAAGCTATAAATGGAAAAGAAAACTGGAGATAAAAAATATTTCTTAAAAAAATTAAACATAATCTTAATTTTCACGGAAGTCTCGTGGCAATCATGCCTTAGTTGAGCTTTCTTTTGTCTGCAGCAAGAAAAGTTTGAGAGACTCAAGACTGACCGAGGAACGTGTCTGGTCGGGAATGGTGGGTCCGGTGAAGGAATCTTGTTGAGCCTTGAGCTGCATTATTGCTCCTTGTTTGCAGTATAAGGCCCATGTCAAGGCCCATCTCAGTTTTCCAGTATCCGCCTAATATGTATTAGGAGTCACGACTGAGTTTTATAACTCATTTGTTTAACTTTGAAAAAATTTGATTTTTTAAGATTGTTTTTATTTAGTAATTTTAAAAATATTTTAATATACTGATATTAAAAAAAAAATTTTAAAAAAATATTATTTTAATATATTTTTAAATAAAAAATATTTTAAAAATTAACCATCAAAAACTATTCATGGAATCAAAATATTCATGAAAATAATATTTTTAGTGAAAAGGAATAAACATGATTTTCAGCGAGACATGCACCCTTGGGCTGCAACATATAATTAATAAATTCGAAGTATTTGTATAGAGTATTTCCACAAGAAGCGCATTTGATTACACCACTTGTATTGCTACAATTATTTTGTAATAATGACATGAATTAAAGCTCGATTGAGAAATAAGAAGGCTATACATTCTCAAGTCAAAGTCAGGCCAGCCATCATCCTTTCTTAACAACCAAACCAAACCTTTTAGGAGGAGGAGGATGAAGCACAGAGGCCCCAGGAGCCGAAGAATTCTAGTCACGAATTGCGTTCTTACTAGTGCTCGACTTTCTAATCACTGGATCAGGCCCTACACCAGCTATTGGATGAAAGCACATTGCCACCAACTTGGGGCATTTCAATTCCTTTGACAGATATTACTTGAGTGCCTTTTCGAACTAATTAAACCTTTTCTTTCTTTCCCAGAAAGGTCAAAAAAAAAAAAAAAACTTTGCATTTTCCAGTGAGGCATGAAAAGGGTTTTCTCAGTTTTTCGAAGAAATGAAAAACAATATCAGTCGGACGTAGCCCAGAACTTCTCACCGTTTTTTTTTTTTTATATAAGTTTAATTAATAGTGGGAGTCAAAAAATACTCCCATGATTATCAAGAAATTGCAAGCTGTGGACTTCTTTTCAGTCCACACGCATGCCGTCTTAAGTTTGAATCTTGCACTGGCTACTATCAAGAAATATTGCTCCCCTAAGCTAATGCGTGAAGACTTTGTAACCGATCATGGCAATCTCCTTTTGAACGTATGAATTCAATGTTAGGAAAGTCGCTCCTTCTTTTTCCACTTAATATTTTGGATAATTCCTGCTATCAATAAGAATAATATCTTGGTGTCGACATGAACTACGATTTGGAGGCCCTTCGTCAGGTTTCATTCAATATTAACACCTCCTGTCCTTTAAGGTGAGGTTCAATTTAATGATAGCAGGTCCAGCGCTATGGATGGAGACATGTCTTAGCAAACCAAGATCATCTATAGTTACTTTCGAACTCAATTAGCCATGCCAGATTAGACGTCCTAACATTAGCCCAGTCCTATCATTTCATTGTTCAAGATTAGGATTAACCATAAACCAAAGGAGCTTCATCACATCGCTTATACTCTACAGTCTACGAAGTAGCATTCAAGGGAAGCAGTTGCAAGGTTTGAAATAGTTTGCTGGTGCTTTAAGCTGTTTATATTGATCAGTTAACCTCAAGCTTTTCCCCTTGCAGCCAAAGAACTTTGCAAGGGTTAATTTGCATGCATGTGTAGTTGAAAGTCTGTAGATTTTCTCAGTAGCACTCAAACCTTGGTTTTTTCCACAGCCTGTTGGCATGGGATTATTTTTTAGACAACTTCTCCCCATAAAGCCTTGAATATGGTAGAGGGAGGACAGACGGGATTATTTTGTCTCGAAGCTTAGGAGAGCATCTGTGAGAGGGAGATAGGTGGAGAAAATGATATGAAAAATGGGACCAGAAAGTGGGGCCTCCAATTACCTCGGTGGAGAAAAAGTCCACTGGGAGTGGAAGCTGCAATGTCAAGCAAAGCAAAGCCTTCCAAAAATCTCAATCCCCCACCCACCACTTCCTATAGAAAAAGAATACAAGCAGGAAAAGAAGTGGCATATGAAAACTAGCCATACCATCATCATCAACAATATCATCCCCATCTTTGTTTTTTTTCCCTTCCTTCTCTTTTGATTCTTACCTACCACCTACATCCTCACCCACCTCTTCAACTTGCACAAAGCAAACTCTTTTATTCCACCGCAAGTCTCTCTCTACCTGTCTCCATTTTGTTTTCCTTTATGTCCAGTCTTTTTCTTGAATTCATGGATTTATGATGATGTCAACACGATCCAAAAAAGGACTGGAAACTAGAGAGAAAGGCTTCCAGTGCGTTATAAGTAATCAATCTGCTATCTGAAACAGCCCTGATTTGTTCTGTTTTGTTTTCTTTCCCTTTAAAACATTCTTTCTATTACCACATTTTGCGTTTAATTCCATTCATTTATCTTACAAAGCTTATTAAAAAAGCCTTCTTATCAAATGGGATACACATGTAGGAACAAGATCTTCCAATACATCATTGTTTCATAGATTGTTCTTTGTGTCAGCTCTGTTTTGTTCTCTTCTCTCATTTATCGGAGCTTTCTTGCCAAATCTTAACCAAGTAGGATATAGTATAGGAACTTCCTTGGAGCATCAAATTGAAGATTTAACTTTCTTTCGATGGATTCTTTCAATCAATCAACTGGGTTCAGGTATAATCCAAATTCAAACACGATGGGCGATGCAGATGGCGATTCTGAGTTCTGTGGGATTCTTGAAATATATGTTCATCATGCCAGGAATATTCACAACATATGTATCTATGATAACCAAGATGTTTATGCAAAATTCTCTCTAACTTATAATCCTGATGAGATCCTTTCAACTAGAATTATCAATAGAGGTGGAAAAAACCCAGAATTCAATGAAAAATTGATGATGAAACTCGCTCAACTCGATGCAGTCCTCAAATGTGAGATCTGGATGCTTAGTAGAGCTAGAAACTACATGGAGGATCAGCTTCTAGGATTTGCTTTGGTCCCTATTTCACAAGTTTCTGGAAAAGGAAAGGTGACGCAAATTTACAGCCTCTCCTCCACTGATCTCTTTCACTCTCCTGCTGGCACTATCAAATTGTCTCTCTCCTTAAACACATCTTTTCCCGTCAAGCCCTCAACAACAGCTGCCAAATCTTCGATATCATCAGAGGTCGTGCTTCTTGATAGAAAGGTATCAGAAGCTATTCTGGACCCAGTTGAGTATTCGAGAATTGAATTTCCTGATATCAATGTTGTTAGAGAGAATCAGCTAATGGTCTCAGAATATTTTGATGACTTGGGTTCCAGGCCTGGCTCATTTCTTCACCTCGGTGCCTCTCCGCAACCTGCTATTCATGATTGTGAAATGAACATAAATTCCTCCGAGCAAAATCAAGGTGGTTCCTCTTCACCTAGTGGCAGCATAAAAAATTCCAGTTTCTTGAGCTCTACGACAACAAGCCTGAGCGACGACAGAAATTCTTCTGACTCATTTGATAGGAAGAGTCGTTTAGGTGGTCAATTCTCAAGCTCTCTTAACGTTTCGATCACCACGGAGGCTAATCATAACTCCTGTACTTGTCCTGACACACCAACATCAAAGAAGGGAAATGAAATCCTAGACGAAAAGGAATCGGACTTTAAAAGCAAGGAGGAGGAGAGCAGGAAGGAAGGAAACACGAGTCCTGTTAAATTTGGTCAAGTATTTTCATCCCCCCTAGGAAATATCAATCTCGAGGCCGAACAGTCTGCAATGCAGCAGCAAATAGTAGATATGTACATGAGGAGCATGCAACAATTCACAGAATCCTTGGCCAAGATGGAGCTCCCTATGGATCTTGACAAGCTGGAATCTGTTGATCGTGGTGATGTGATTCAAAGTCTTAACAATCAACTAGAGCTTGAGAAAAAGAAAAAGGACGGAGGGCGAGTGTTTTATGGTAGCCGCGCATTCTTCTAATCAATAAACCTTTCTGCTGCATATGTTACCTTGCTTTGTCCTATCAGGAAATGGAGTTCAATTATCGGCTTCTTCAGAGGTTTTTATGATTCGAAATATTCTTACTGTTTCTTAACTTCCTTTTTTTTTCTTGTCACGACAATTTCTTCTAATATCTTTCATTTCATTAACCTTCACAGACGCATACCTAAGCTGTGTTCTGCTATCTAGTTGTGTGGGTGGTTAGTAAATCTTTGTTTTTCAAGCATTCGGGACATTTCACATGTTTTCAACTATGTAATAATAACTGTATCCGTATTGAAGGGTTCCCAAAGGTTTGTATGCTGTAGGAGGCGATCTTGAATCCACTAAGACATCTCTGCAGGTTGAGCTTACAGGATTTAATATGTAAAATGTCAAAACAAATTTATGTCCATAGAGAGTGACATGATTACAATGCTATATCATGAAATATCAGTTATTTGTTAAAAAGATAAATATTAACAATGATATGAGCTTTTGCATGTTTGAATTTAAATCTTCGTTTGGGGTTTGAGTTTTTCATATTTAAAAGGAAACTCTTTTGGAGGTTCTTTGACTAGCAAGGAAACAATTTTATAAAAGGAGATTGTCTTGCTTAGTCTTTAAGTATTTCTATTACTCATCAATGATAAGAGCCATCAAATGCTGCTGCTGTAGTCTGATTTGTTGTTCGGTAGCTATTGTTTTTAAAAATACATTAAAATAATATATTTTTTAATTTAAAAAATTATTTTTCAGATCAAAACAAGCTAAAAATATAAAAAATTAATTTTAAACAAATTCTTTTTCTTTTTTTTTTTCAAATTGAAAGGCAATAGTGTCTGATGAATTGTTCTTGTTCATGCATGGTACTAGAACATGAGGATGCTTTCGAAGTATCATTTTGTGTGTGGAGAACAGAAGATATGTGATTCCCAAGTAATGATGGAGGGAGGAAAAGCAAGCATTGCAATATCTGTTGAAACCACTAAATTTCGTGGTGGATATCATTGTAATGGTGGGGCAGATTAAGATCATTTTCCACGCACTTTGCATATAATTCAAAATTAATATACAATCAATCACGTTTAATAAATAGGTCTTGGAAACAGCAGGAATCCGAGGTGCCGTTTCTATGCTCAATTGTCCAGTGTGTAGGGTTGATTTTGTGTCTGCAAATCTTGTGGCTCCCATGATAATCTACTTCTTAATGCATGGTGTCCCTTCCTTTTCTTTTTATCCAATAATGTTCACCTAATTCAGACAGCTCTTGTCCCTCAAGCTTAAGCTTCGACTTCAACTTAATTACTTGCTGTTTTTTTTTTTTAAAAAAAAGTATTTTCACTTGTTTCAAATTAATTTATTTTAGTTTTTTATATTTTTTTGATGTGTTTATATTAAAAATAAATTTTAAAAAAAATATTACCAAAAAAAATACTTCAAAAAATAATGACTCCAGAAATTTAGACTTAAAAAATCTTGAAAATAAACAGTCACCGCATGATAATTAATTTTGATGGGCTAGGGGTTTTATGCACCTGAGACCGAACCTATAAGCACTCTTGCATGTATAAGTATGGATGCAGATGAGCCTTAATTTAGACTTGGACTACCTTATGGGCCCATAACCCCAGAGCATGCACCCACGATTTGGGCCCAGGTGCCTTTTTGGCCCAATGCACCACAGGACATTGGCACCCCTAAACCGGGAGGTGGGCGAGTCTATGCAGTAATGGCATAATTTCTTCTACTATGGACGTTTAAAATAAGTAGATGTGTTTTCCATATTTTAATTTAAAACTCAAAATTTTAATTTAAAAAAATTTAATTCACCATTCAAGAGAGGATGATATACTGAATAAAAAAAAGAGAAAAATATCTCCTTTAAATATAAAAAAATAGAAAAGTATCATAATAAAAAATAAAAAAATAAAATTAACTAAGAAAGACATGATTTTAAAAGTGCATTTAAATTTTGTGATTTTGACATTAGCATGTCAAAAATCAAAACTATATATATATATATTATTTCAACGAGTTTTTCCAAGCGAAGTGACCGGAATGACTTGCACATGAATACCGAACGACATCTGCATTTTTTCCTTCATGGATTTATCAATGTTCAAATTCTTTCTTATAATTTAAAATCTTACTATTACCTACATAATTTCTAAAAGTTTGAACCTTGTGCTTTGCTATTAAATAAGTATTAAAAAATAAATTTAGTTCGTATTTTTATTTTATTCTTCCCTCCTTTCAAGTCTCCTTAAATGTTATTATACATCTTATAAACCTAAAAAAAAATATTAAAAAATAAGTTATTTAATTATTAGACTTAAAATTGAACCTTTTTAAAAATGGAAAAAGCAATTACTACCAGAAAATTAACAAATATAAATAGAAACATCAACGAGAAAATTTCATCAGTATATTAAGATGATTTTTACAGACAGAGCTTGCAATCTTTGTATTTATCGGTAAACAATAACAAAAAAATTATGTTGGTACATACTGAGAGAATGACGGAGGGCATTCTAATGGAATTCAAAAAGACAAACCATATGATGACACGATATTTTTATTAATAGAATGATTGATGAAATTATTGATAAAATAATTTCGTCAATAATGTTATAGATGATATTTAATTTTTCACTTGGCGATCGACCTTCCTCTCCCCCTCTCCCAATTCTCCTTATTCCTTAAGTATTTTTTTCTACAACAAATAGCAACCCCTCCCTCAACCTAATCTAAACATAACTCAACCTACTACAATAAATATGATCCTCACAATACTCAATTCATAAGTATTTGTGTTCTGATTCAAATTTTATTGGAGATACTCCACTTTAAATAAACAAATTTAGTATTTTTTTATTCAAACATGATTTTAAAATTTTGATTTTTTTTACATATTTTTTTTGTAGTGTATGATTTTTGTTTGGTTGTCTACTTGTCTTGTAGTTTTTCTCATTGATTAGTACTTAAAAGTACATTTTTATCAAGGTTTTATATCATCATTTTGCACTTAAAGTATCAATAACTCCTTAACTAAAGCATGTTTTATAATAATATATCTAATAATATAAGATACCTTTAATTTATGGTAAATATTCATTTTAAATTACTGTATGGTATAACCGACACCTGAGCTATGAAAGGAACTTGATTTGTTGTTAACATAAGTTATAATCATGGATGCTTGACGAGATTTACAAGTATTCGCATTAATTGAATAAGATGACTAATGTAATCATGTTAACAATATATAATCTGATTGGAAACTTCTTTGTGTGTGATTTCCAATTAACTAATAAAAGTTTATACTATACTTGTTTGACATACCATTAGTGGAATCTCTAACCTTGTCATTTGTTATTATCATTGTTTAATTAATATTTCATCTCA
>NW_011499865.1:1387906-1392528 GCF_000495115.2 Populus euphratica
TATTACTATTATTATTGTTGTTGTTACTATTGTTATTGTTATTGTTGTTGTATTATTGTTATTTATAATTTGTACAATTAACCTCCTTGTGGTTCGACCCCAGTCTTGCCGGGTTATTTATAACTTCAACACTCCTGCACTTGGGAGAAGACATCAGTTTTTTAGTCATGTCACTCATACAAATTTATTGTATGAATTTATGATTTGTATATGTTAGGGTTTGTTTTAAATTTTATAAAATTATATTTTTTTATAAATTGATGAGACATATGTTAAATTTTTAACCTAGGAGTTTTGTGATGAAATAAATAATATCTTACTTAACGGATCCATTTTATATTTTATCAATTTATTGTCGAGTTGAAATTTTAGTAAGAAATCACCGATAAAAATATAAAAAATATTAATATTTAATTTTTCATTTATGATTTTGTTGGTAAAAAGCGCTTAGATACCAAAACCATTAAATTTTAATTTGACTTCACAAATAGAATTACAAATAAAAATATTAAAAATATTAATATTTAATATTTCATTAGTAATCATATTGATATAAACTAAAATAAAAGACCGAAATCATGATAAATTGAGGCTTTATCTTCTTCTTTATTCTTTTCTCACACACCTATTTTTCTTCTTTTCCTTCTCTTCTCTCTCTTATTCTAACCCGACATCAAGCATTCTCTTATCTTCTCATCCTAAGATATGTTGTCTTTCTTCATTTTTTCTTTTTATCTTTCTTATTTTTTAAGGTTTATAAACAATGTCTTTTCTTTTTCTTTTCTGCTTCTTTTTCTTTTTTTTCCTTTTATTTTTTTGTTTTTTTTTCATTATTTATATTTTTTTTCATTATTTTTGTTCTATTTTGTGTTCTTAGTAATTTTTTGAATTAATAAATGACATGAATTTTAGATGTGATTGAAATGATTTTCACATTATTTTGTTGAATTTTAGTTTTTTTTCAATTTATTGTCCAATTTCAATTAAATGTGTAGGAATAATTTTAATTACTATTTTGTATTTATTCCATTTAGAATATTTTTTTGTAAATTTAAGATTAAAAATATTATCACTTAGAAATAATTATGCTGAATTTTAGTTGTTATTGTAATAATTTTTGCATTATTTTGTTGAATTTTAGTTTTTTTTTCAATTTTGTTGTTCAATTTAATTTAAATGTGTAAGATTAATTTTAATTATTATTTTTATTTTTTGTAAATTTATAATAATTTTTTTAAATTTATGACTAAAAATATTATCATGTAGAAAATGAAAATTGTTTACGAAATTAAATTATGCTAAATTGTTAAAAGAAATTGAATAAAATAAACTTATTTATGGCTTATATATTTTGTATTTGCAGGTTTGAAAATTTTAGTAGTCTCCTAGATAAAAGAGATGCTGCCAAATTTGTTTAAAAAATAAGAATTGTTTAATTTTTTATCTATTAATTTGTGTGGATGTTTAGGAAAAAATTTATAGCATGTCATGAGAATATGATCACTACTAATGTTTCTAGCAACGATGTTGATGACCATGAGTGATGAGGTGTCAACCAATAACAGGCACATGCATTTACTTATGATGCAGACTCGTCGAATGCGATGTTACAACATTAATGCAGGGCCCCTTCATAGTTAGATTTATTTACTCATAGGTATAAGGCCCTATGAAATGATGACCTTTAAATGTAAATTTGTTTTGCTTTCATGACAATATGTTTAATAACTTTTTATAAAATTATATAATTTAACAAATGCAGTTTTAGGTTTATAAACATTAAGGTTGTTAGAACAATAATATTGACTTTTAAATTATCAATGAAAATTCTATTGTTTTGATAAAGTTAGGTTTCAAGCTATGTTTAAAAGATTCAAGGTTAATATTAACTTAAATAGTTTTTTTATATTAATTTGAATTGCTTATTGAAATTACTAAAAAATTTATAAATTTGTACTTCAAAGAAAAAATTTAATGAGAGAGAGCTGATGATAATGTTGTAAAGAGGGTTTGGAAATCACGCTATAATTAGGTAAAATCAAATTTAGGATAATATTTTTATTCCAAATATTAAAATTTTATTTTTCATTTACTAATAGGTAATTAATTTGTGTCATATAAGTTCTGTTATTTTTTATAAAAGGTGCAAAAGAAAGCCGAAAAATATTTGAAAGAAAAGAGCTTTTAGGTTGGAATGACATGACATTTTGAAAGGATTTCAGATTCTCCTATATCTTAGAGGCTATATGGGTGGAATACATTCAACATGTGATGTCCGTACATTTCACTTGACACTCACAGTCTAATACGAATAACCAAAACCAGCGTGTTCATGTTTTCATTACCAAGCACACCAACGACTTTGTGATATTTGTTTCGCATTCGAAGTAGATAGTAGGATTTTTTTTATTATATTTATTTTTTTTATTAGTTGTTTTTTATAAATATATTTAACTAACAACATGTTTTTTTTTATTTCAGGCTACAATTTTTGGACATGAGCCAAGTTTAGTAAAGCTTTTTGTTGAAAACATGTGTGGAGTGATGACCATCAAAAAGGGATGCAACAGTTTGTTAATAGCCGAGATCATTATTTTGTGGTATGTTGGTTTTCAATCATTTTTTTCTTAATTTATTATTTCCTTGAATTTGATGAATTTATTTGTTCTTTCCATGATACATATAATAGCCGGTTGAAGAAAAGATATAAGAATGATCCTTTGACCCATCCGGATATCGAACTAGATTCATAGTTGGAGGCAAGATCATCCAATAGGCTTGATAAAAATCGGGTATACAGACTCTCTAACACTACAATCAAGAACTTGTGGCAACCCATAGTGCTTTAACAGTTGGATACTCGCAAGGGATCCTAAGTGTTCAAACTTTGGAATTCATAGCGATGTTCGACCAATGAGTGCAAGATCAGACAACCCATGTTAATGATAAATATGAATGACTCATTGTTTATTTTGAAGAACTTTGTTGATTGGTAATGAATATAAGATCAAAGATGGGTGGTTCATGTGTACTCTTTAATTGGCTTCTCGGTCTCAGCGACGACCTGCCTCCTTTTCCTTCAAAATTTACTTTTATTTTAGATTTATTGTATTTAAATGTATAAATATTTCAATGTGTTATAAATATTTGGTTTTTATACTAATTTATTTTAAAATTATAAAATAAATTTATTTTTCTACTTCTATTCAATATATTTTTTAAAAAAATATTTTAAAAATATTACTAACAGGGTTACTGATGAAACTAGATCGTTGGTATATTTTAGAGAGTTAAAAAATAATTGCTGCAAATGTCACTTTCACTGTTAACGCAATAACAGAATTATAAATGTTATTTATCAGTGATATGTTATATTTACTGATTGATATACTAACAAAATAAAATGGTTAATTTTTTTAGCGTGGCTTATCCATTTATAAATCTTTCAATATATTTATTACCAATGAACTCACTAACACTTCATAAATTATTGATAAAAGCTTTTTTAAAGGATTATTTTTGTTTATAAATCTAATAATAACATATGTATCAATAGACTAATATAGACTAATAGTATAAATATCAATAAATAAATATTTTTATCAGTAAAACTATTAAATCTTACCGTGAATAAAGATAATTCTAAAACCACAAGGGCAGGTTTGAAGTCTTGAAAATCAATACAAATAAAACGATGTTTAATATTAAAAAATTATTTAAGGACGGTAGTTTCAGTCAACCCGAATGGGAAGGAACCATGCGGTAATGCTTTATACCACGAAAACATGTAACGAAAAAACATAATAAATAATCGACAAAGAAGTTACATAAAATTACCATGCATGCCACAATGTCCATCGTGATTTTTTCGTAGGGTTCCTTTTTCTTTCTTGCAACGTGGTGTTAATATTTGATGCAATGATGCCCCTTCCTTTTTGCCTCCCTCGTTTAGTGAGATTTTCAAAGTACGGTATTTTTTCATATATTGTAAAAGTATATTTTATTTAAAAAACATTAAATTAATATTTTTAATACTTTTCAATTATTTTAAATTATTAATGTTAAAAATTATATATATATATATAATTATTTTAATATTTTTTTAAACAAGAAATATTTTAAAAAAATATTCTGTATCACAAATATATGCTTGAAATTATAATGCAAGATGCTTTTTAAAATAGTTTTTCACTTGAAATGTATTAAAATAATTTTTTAATTAAAATATTTAATTAATAATTTTTTAGTGACTTATATTTTCAATTTATTAATATAAAATTTTTAAAAAATCAAGTAAAAAAGATTGTTTCAGAAATTCAAAAACAAAAACAAATAGACTCTCAAGCACTCTCTAAAAACATTTCTAATGCAAAAAGCTAAATTGAAGAGCTAAATTGATAAAATATCTTTTTAAATAGTATAAATATAGCTTTTTTAATTATGCGCATTCCAATGATAAAAAGCTATTTAGAAAAGCCATTTATATTTTAATATATTTCATATTAAATTTATTTTTATATAATTATATAACTAATTTACATATTTTATATATAATATAATTATGATGTTATTAATTATATAATTAATATGAGTAATTTATAAAAATAATATAAAATTTAATG
>NW_011499865.1:1392538-1394607 GCF_000495115.2 Populus euphratica
TTTCATTAAAATTCATCATGAATTATTCTAATTTTAATTTTTATAATACTTTTGATTTTGATGATGACACTCTTATGTTCGCTTTTCAAGTTGCTGCTGCTGTGGTTGCTGAAGAAGAATTGAATAATCAAGGGCAGAGAACAGGGTATCATGGCTCTATTGTTGGCCACAATATTGGCAATCATAATAGAAAGGAAGGTGAGTTAAGGTTATATAATGATTATTTTGCTGAAAATCCTAAATTCACTGAAACTCAATTTCAAAGAAGATTTAGAATGAGTCGTCGTCTTTTTCTTCGGATCGTAAATGCAGTAGAAGCTCATAATCCATATTTCAAACAAAGGACAGATGCTCTTGGTGCTCTTAGTTTATCTTGTCTTCAAAAGATAACTGCAGCACACAGAATACTTGCATATGATATTTTTGCAGATCTTACTGATGAATATCTTTAAATTGGAGAAAGCACTGCGATAGAAAGTCTTAAAGCTTTCGTCAAAGCAATCGTAGAAATTTTTGATGATTGGTATCTAAGGGCACCAAAGGAGGTCAATAGTTGTCGATTATTATCAATTAGAGAGTAACGTGGATTTCCAGGAATGTTAGGGAGCATTGATTGTATGCATTGAAAATGAGAGAAATGCCCAATTGCATGGCATGGGATGTATACTGGTTATTGTCGTGAACCAACTATAATTCTAGAGGCGATGACTTCACAAGATTTTTGGATATGGCATGCTTTTTTTGGAATGCCTGGATCATTAAATGATATTAATGTTCTTGATCGGTCACCTATCTTCGCTGTACTTGTTGAAGGTCATAATGCTCCTATCAATTATACAATTAATAGGCATGAATATATAATGAAATACTATTTAACAGATAAGATTTATCCTAATTGGTCAACTTTTGTTAAGGCAATCCCAAGGCCATTAGGAGTAAAAAGAAAATATTTTGCAAGTAAGCAAAAGTTTGCAAGAAAGGATGTAGAGCGGGTATTTGGGGTGCTCCAATCTCGTTTTGCAATTGTACGTGGATCTGTTCGATACTGGGATGAAAAAATGCTTGCAAATATTATGAAAGCTTGCATAATATGATTATTGAGGATGAAGGAGAAATGAACGCTGGATTTGACCATGAACGTGAAGTCAATTCCTTTATATCAGTGTCATATAGTGAAATACTAGAACTACATGATTTTCTTTAAACTCATAATCGAATCAGGGATAGAGCAACTAGCTCTCAACTACAAAAAGATTTGGTTGAATATTTATGGGAACAATATGGTAACGAGTAAAATCATTAGCTCTGAACTTTTTATGTCATAAGAATTTTCAAGTTTTTTATGTTTTTTTTCATTATGTTTGTTATCTTTTCAATTAATTAATCCTACTTATTGTTGTTAAGTGTTAGAAGAACTTTAAACAAATATTATGAATTGATACCACTTTTATAACAATATATTTAAAATAACTAATAAATTTTTAAATATTTAATTAAAAATACATTACATTAAATAATAAATAAATCTAGTTAATTAAAAATACATTACATTAAACAATAAATAAATCTAGTTAATTAAAAATTAAAACCCCTCTTTTGTATAATTTCTAACTTTCTATTTTGGAAATACGCTGCAGAAATTGGATCTAAATTAGAAATATCCATTTTCATAATTTGTTCTTCTTTCTCAATCATGTCCAATTCTTGTTTCTCTTGACTTTGTTGAATCATCATAACTTGTTGCTCTAACATAATTTTTCTGTCTTGTTTCTTCTGATCCTCAATTTCAACTAGAGGAACCTTGAATTATTGTAAGAGATTTGTTATAGTTGTCTCGTCAACTTTATCTTTTCATTGTTTACGTTTAAGTCGTTCCTTTACAGTCTTCTGACCAATTGGTCTATCTTGATAAATCAACGATTCACTGTCTTCTCCTAAACTAACAGAATTAGGGGTAGATGGAGTTGATGAAGTTGAACTTGCATTGACATGACTTTTTTGTTTCTTGTTTGACCTTTGATATTGACTTGCACGCTCAAATTGTCATTTGGGTTCTTTTCTTAAGATAA
>NW_011499865.1:1394842-1410797 GCF_000495115.2 Populus euphratica
TATTTCTTGCCATCTATTTGAGATGCTTATTTGGAAACGATTATTCAAGTTTCCTCCATTCTCAACAAAGTAAGCATGTACTTGAGCCCAGAACTGATTTGTTTGTTGTTCAACTCCTGTAATTGGATCTTTGCTTGTATTTAGTCATGCAGAGACAAGTAAACAATCTTTCTCTGGTGAGAAGTTTTTACTTCTTTGTGTTTTTTTTCTTGTATGGACATTCAAATTCGAGTATGTTAAGTCATCAATTAATTGATTAGAATCACTTGGTTAAGAAAGAATATCTTCTGACTCACTCATAAGAAAGTTGGCGAAAGAGTTTGGAAAATTTGAATCCATCTACATTAAAAAAAACTTCAAGTTAAAACCTTATAAGAGAGTGTAAAAGAAGCGCACATTCAATGTCTAGCAATTTTATAGTTTATATACATGTGAATTAATAACAAGCATTGCATCCTACTTGTTCTAATATTACAATTTAACTATTTTTTGGAACTAAGAGAAGATTAATATAGTGGTTTAATTGCATTTTCAACAAGAAAAAATATAATTAACCTCAAATTAAAATAAACAACCAAAAATAAATTTTAAATATACCACTCTATATTTTTATCAATATCAGCTACCATTATTACTTCCCCTTAATTTTGTCAAAGATAACAACATAAATAAAAAATTATTTTCCTTAACCCATATCAAAAACATAAAATAACAAAGAAATAAATATTATCACAAATATCAAATTAACAATAAAAAATCTACAAAATCAAGAGATATTAAAGAGTAAATATAAAAAGCTTTTAAATAAACATATCTTTGAATTTCAGCTAATTAATACAAATGATGTTATTAATTAACTAGAGAATAATTGATTCTTGTTTTTCTAAATTTGAGAGAAGAGTGAGGTACAATACAAGATTTAAAAAAAAAAAATTCTTTCCTTGCTTTTAAAGAAAAAATAAATATTGTTGACCAGCGGCTATAAAAATAATCGCTGTCAACGTTAATTTAATTTTGTCTATTATACAAGAACCTGTAGAAATACCTTTTCTTAAATTAAAAAGTTATTTTGGCTTTTCTGTTGCTTGCTCTATTATAATAACTTAATAAAAAAACTAAAAATAAAAGTATATGTTTTTGTATTTGGCTTTTTATTTGTATTTCTGATCGGAGATGCTCTAATTATTTTGCACCGGGAATTGTGTTTATTGAACAATTTCACCAGACATTGGTCCAAATAGAAATTTACTTAAATTTAATTTTTTATATTTTTAAATTATTTTGATATATTATAACTAAGAAAAATTTAAAAATAAAAATTATTTTAATATGTTTATAAATAAAAAATAATTTAAAAAACACTACTCACCGACGGCGAACTAACAAAACAGAGAGGTGAGGAGGACCCAACCGAGCCACGTCCAAGCAAGCAAACTCCCAAGAAAACACAAAAGAGATTGGCGTACACTCCCTGACCCCACTCTATTTCTAGACCAGCTTCTATGATACCCATCATTTCAAAGAGCCCCCCCTCCCCGAAAGACTAAGGTGTCCCCCACCTTCCTTCGTATCGTATGTGCCAGCCTCTCCTCTGGATACTCAAAATCCTGACTATAAAGCAACCTTAAAGAAACAGTGTTTTCCTTGCTTCTTCCATTAGCCTTCTCTCTCTCTCTCTCACTTGACAAAATCCTCCCCATGAAATGGCTGATCACTTTGAAGGTGCAATCTCTCTCTCAAGAGAACTGTCTCACACCTCTGACGACTCCTCCTCCGAGCATAGTCCAAGAAGTGTCCCTACATTCTCCACCACTCCTGTGTCCACCGACTCTCCATCAAGGTTTGGTGGACCCTGCAACAATACCTCTCCTGACGATCAGCACCACCACCACGAGGACATCAGAATCCAATCAGTTCAGATTCAGAGAAAGCCAAGAGGTAGACCACCTGGCTCGAAAAACAGGCCCAAACCGCCCATTATCATCACCAAAGACTGCGAGTCCTCCATGAAACCAGTCATCCTCGAGATCTCCGCTGGTTCTGATATAATCGAAACTATAATCAACTTTGCTCGTAGAAACCATGCGGGCATAAGTGTTATGAGTGCAAATGGGTCTGTATCTAATGTTACTCTTAGCCACCCAGTTTCTCATGCTCCTTCTCTATCTTTACATGGACCCTTTAACTTGCTTGCACTGTTTGGCTCTTTTGTTGGTTCTTTTGCATCGAATAAAGTACCATGCGCTTCTTCCTCTTCTTCTCCTGGTTCTGTGTATTCTTGCTCTTCTTTTGGGATATCTCTTGCAGGGGCACAAGGGCAGGTTTTTGGAGGGATAGTGGCTGGCAAGGTGATAGCTGCAAATCAAGTTGTGGTGGTGGCTGCTACTTTCGTGAACCCTACGTTTCACAGGCTACCATATGAGAACGATAAGGATGATCAAGAGACTAAACCTAGTAATGTTGGTGGTGGTGGTACCGCAAGTGAGTCTTGTGTTAGCACTGGTATGTCCATGGCTGTTTATGGCTTGGCTAATCCAGCCCCCGTCAATTGCCAGATGCCTCCTCCTGATATTGTGCACTGGCCTGGCCCTTCCTCGCGTCCATCATATTAGGATGAATAAAATGTTCAACAACTTTCCTGGGCAAGCATTTAGGTGAAAAATTGTGTTAGATGACTTGCAGCATGTGTTTCTTAGTTCTCCAAAATTGTGTAGGTGATGTTTATGAAAGTGAAATTTAGTTAGAGAATGTTATTGCTATAATAAAGGCAACTAAAATAGAATTGTATTTCTCTGGACAGCTAGTTTTGTAATAGTACTTTTATTTTATGTTGCCTGATGTTTGCGCGAATTTTAGACTACACCTCCTTAATTTATTTAATATCTATGAATCTTCTATATCGATCTGAGCTCTTCCCTTTCCTTGGTTTGGTTTTATTGTTTCATTAATGGCGTTTGTGTGTAAACATATGCTTACATTTCTCTTAAGAGTTGATCGGGTTCACATAGATTGTTTGCAGGTTTCTTAGAAATCCTGATGAACAAAGAGAGGGGCACTGGCAGTGGTGCAGAACCCTGTCACGGTTTAGGCTACTGTGACCATGTTGTTTTCTGCAACAAGTGACCTGACGCCAACGTAACTAAGATCTTTGGGAATTTAATGTCAGGGGTCCACTACCCTTTGTAAGGGTTCAATTGCTCATCTTCTCCCAAGCAATTAAAGCACCCAGTTATGCCTGAATGGAAGCAAGAAACTCTATCCAAAGCCTTCAACTGTTGCTGCAGGCTAGATAACTGTACTATTATTATCATGATCTAGTGGCTTTCGTTACTGAGTCGTCTTGTCTTTCTTGTCATGGTCAACAACCCATTTGATCTATCTTCTTTTCACATTACAATTGGTTAGGACTCATCAAACCATAACCTAACTATCATGAATGTACTGAAATGCATGCGTATAGAATGCTGTACGTCTTCGAGGCTAGTTGGCTGACAATGTTTTAAGTTCGAAAAAAAGAAAAAAGCTGAGAATATTTCTTGATTCTTAATATCCGATTCACGCACATTCTTCATGCACCGTAAGAGAGTTTCGCACGACAGAAAGTGATTGATTTTTGAATGTTATTTTAGAAATATATTAAAATAATATTTTTTTATTTTTAAAAAATTATTTTTAATATTAATAATTTAAAATACTAAAAAAATATTAATTAAAAAAATAAAAAATTTACTTTTTTTTTAAATACTTTTAAAACAGAGAAAAAGTAATAAAATAGAACTACTATTATGTTTTTCGTACCTCGAAATCTAACCTCAATCAAGTTGCGTGCAACTTATTTGCGAATATTATATAGCATTTGATATGAACTTTTGTAATATGTCACATGATACAATTAAAAAACAGATATCATAAAATATCTCTTGCTGTTAGCTTGATACATTCCTTCATACCTGTACAAAGCACTAGTGCATTCTTCCTCCATGGTGGTTCGCGGTGGGTTTTGCTTGTAGTTTTCCTATTGTGTGTTGCTTCGGTCCCTGAACCATTGTCCCCACCCTGTAATAAATGGGGACTGAATCAAAGGAAAGATCAAGCATATGGTGGGAAGTACATGCTATGGCATTGATTCAGAAAGATATCATGAAGATAGTGAGTACAAATTCCAGTCAAAATACACAACGGTACATACGTTGTTGCTTTAAGACATGACAATCACTGCACTTCCCACCTCAACCCCCTTCTCTTCTCTCTCTCTTATCTATTACCCATGGAGTCCCCTTGAATTGGACTGCAGAGAGAAAGGTAACTTTTTTTTTATTTCTCTGATAAAAAAAATGATGAAAGTTGCTATTACCGTGGTGAAAACATAGGTCAAGGTGAATGCAAGAACTGAGGGGGTTCAGGCCAGGAGGGGGCACGCGGGGTCAGTAAATGCAGTGAGCAAGTCTGGGGTTTGTAGACTTTGTCGATCTCTAATTGGCCAAATATTTTCACGAGCTGTCACGTAGAGGAAAGGTAAAAAGCTGGTAACAAGTGGGAGTTTCTATCCACTTGGCCAAACATTTAAACAACCTTACAGGGATTGCTATTTTAATGCCTGGATTTGCTTTCAAAAGGTGTTATAACTTGTCATAGAAAGAACAAACATGAAATCAAACGAGTTTGGAAGCGGGCTTTTTCATGCGTTGGGAATTGGAACTTGGTTGCCATATTGTGAGCTGTGTGCATATAAATGAAGTAGTCTTGTTTTGTTGAGTTTTGTTGCTTCTATTACGTACAAGAGTGAAGCCAAGGCCTAGAGGAGGGGCCATTGTTTAGTTTGCGCTGGATAAGGTGTCCGCGCTACTTCGCTGGCTATCTCTTGGTGTGTTAACAAAGTAACGAATACATGAAATATAGCAGTCTAAGCAGATGCATAATTTATAAGCCAAAGGCAAGAATTACGATTTCATAATTTATGCTGCAAAGGTGGAGGAAACCACGAAGCACAATAGCAAAAGTATAGGATTGTATGTTGTTGAACAACACAAAACAAAGTAAAAGTCATAAACTCAAAATGTATGTTAAGTTTTAAATTGATTATTGTGAGATTATCAGATTGGGTTTTGTAAACTTCATAGCTAATATATATTGTTTTTAATTTTAGAATCTCTAAACTTAATTAAAATATACATAAATTATTCCGAATACCCATATTAATTAAAAAGAAATCATAAAGTTTCATACAAAAATTTTAAATAAAGATATGTGCAAATGGAGAGATGGGTTCAAGTTTTTGTAGAAAGACGAGGACAGAGATGCTATTTACTCTACTATTGAACAAACACATTTGTTGGTTTGTCATCCTGCAACGAAACGATCAAAGTTTTGTGAGAAATATGAAAAGGCAATAGGAGCTGAAGTTAATAATCTTCGTCTAAAGCAAGAACAAACATTTAAAGGATATGAGTGAAGTACATGCACATGAACTATGCAAACAAAATGAAAAACACAAAAAAGTTTCCAAAGCACAAATGTAAATGTAGGTGATTGGTTATTAAAGAAATTTCTTATAACCTGACACAACAAATAGGCTGATTTTTTAAAGCATAAAAGATTATAACATCAACAATGCAATGGCATTTAAGAGAGTCTTATAACATATGCCGAGTGAAAAGAAAGTGCAATAATGTAGGAATATGCTTACTTATGGAACCCCAAATTGGAGATGTGATTTGCAGTGCGTTGCGTGGTACATGATACATGGTATGTTTGTGTGGCCCTGAATGGGACAATAATATAGTCGCATTTTTTTTTCTTGTTTTTACCCTTTTTTTTTTGTTTATTTTATTTTTAATTTCATTTCTTGTATTTTATTAATTGAAGATTTAATTTCATGATTTTTTTACATTTATTTTTTATGGGGTTAGTTCTAAACTCACAAACAAGGTTACGAGTTTTAAAAATTAATATGGGTTGATTTTGATTTTTTTATATTTTTTTTTAAAAATATTTTTTTAATTTTATCTCTTAATATTTAGTTAGTTGGAGATTAAATTTCATGATTTGTTTTCACTTTTATTTCTATGAAATTATCTCGATCTTGTCCCAAATCATGAGTATAGCGGGTTACCCTAGTTGACTCAAGTCTTCTTTCTCCATTGTTTTTTTAAATTGATTTTTTTTTAATTTATCTTTCAATATTGTGTTATTTGAGATTTGAATTTTGTTGTTTATTCAAAATAATTTCATACAAGGTGTATTTAGCAGACTAACTTGGATATCTATTTTGCTTTTTTTTTAATTAATTTTTTTATTTCATCTTTCAACATTTGATTTATTATGAATTGTCTTTAATTATTTTATTTTTCTTTCTGTAGGATTATCACACTCCCATTTAATTTTTGCTCTTTACCAAATAAAATTATTGCGGCTTTTTAAGAATATTAGAAGAACATCTTTTCTGTTATAAAATTTATAATTATATATATTGAATGCCGATTAGAATCTCATAAACTTAATTACTCGAGTTTAGTTTCTTAGTTTTCCATGACACTTGTGTTTTCTAATATCCTTTAATGCTATTATTATCTTCTCCTATAAATAGAGTATTTGTCTTCTATTCTAATTATTGATAAAAATATATGAGAAATTGTTTGAACTTCTCTTTTAAGTTTTATTTTGAATATTTATGTTTTTACTTGTTTTTTTAACACGTTATCAACTCGATCACTGTATTTAATTTATATTGAAACTTGACACACATGAACTTTTATGTTATATAACTTGTATTAATTTCAATATTTTTTTCTCTTTTCATTATTGTTTATACTTTATGGAATATATTTAACTCTGTAACTTGTTTTAACAAATTTTATTTCCTTTTTATTCTTTGAGATTTAAAGTTTCTGAATAACCAGTATTGTAAGTTTCTAAAGAATTAAATAAATTAAATACAGTTCTTGAAGAACTAGTATTTCTAAAGAACTGAATACTAGCCTTAAAAAGACTGATTTTTTTTTTTCCTTTTATATTCATGATTTTATTTAATAAGTTGTTTCTGTTTTTATAGATAATGTTAAATCTGACAAAACTTGAATTTATTGCTTTTGATATGTGGAAATAACTTCTTATATGAATCCTTGGCATTGAGATTTATTTGAAAGATATGAATCTTAGAGAGACCATCAAAAAAGAAAATAACATATCCTCGTAAAATCATGAAACAGTAATAATTTTCATTCACCACCCCCTCCATGAAGGATTAAAAGTTGAACATCTCATAATAAAATATTCTCTTTTTCTGTGGTAAAATCTAAAGGAAATATATGACCACCAAAAGTTTATTATACTCCCTCAAGCTTGTTATGATTAGTTGCATATGAGGTTGTAAGATTTTAACTTGGTTAATGAATATAATTATGCTCTTTTAAAATTACCTTGCAATTGAAATTATATAGTGAAAATATCATAAAAGATCAAATATTAGAGAAAACATTCTTTACTTTTCATGCCTCAAATATTGTCCTGTAACAACTATATAGAGAAGCAATTTCAAGATATATTTGGAACTAATTTTCATGTCTTCTCGTGGTTGAACAAAATAATAAGCTTTTGATAAAAAATCATCAATCTTATCCTATAATTTCTAAACCGTTCCCTGAAATAAATGGAACCTTTTATCTAAAAGATAAGTAGACCCAAGGATATAGATATAGAAAAAAATAAATGGAAAAGGAGAAGAGACAATCATTCAAAAGGAAACCTACCATATATAGCACCAAAAAAGGAAACACAATGAACTCAAACAAGAAAAGAGCAAGAATTTGCATCAACCTGAAAATAAGTGTCATAGGTATAGTATGCATGGTCATTGATTTCACACTTGTCGAATGCCAAAATATCTTACAGATTTATATAAGCCCATCTGAAACAAAATGTAGTTGAGATTAATTTTATTCATAAAGATTATTTTGAAGGTCATAATGCTTATTTTGATATTGATGTTTATCTTAATGTTTCTGATTTATTTTAAAAACTATAAAACAGATAACATATTTAGTGGCGGAATCCATGGGGTTGATTAATATTTTTATTTATATAAGGATATTTATCTTATTGTATTTTCAATAAACAATATCAAATTTATTTTAGTTAAATAATAAACTTAAATTATATTTTGAATAGAGACATGATTTTTCATGATGAAGATTTATGTTTGGAAGACAATACAACAACGTACGCAATTCTCAAGGAAACAAATACTTTAAATATTTAACATTAACTAAAGATAATGTCACTAGAATATTAGGTCCAACAAACATGATTAAAGATTTTGGAAAAGATAATATTTTGTTACCAAATAACAAAGAACTAGGCATCAAAGATGCATTATATTCACTTGAATCCAAGAGAAATTTACTTTGTTTTAAAATATATATGCTAATGGTTATCATATTAAAACAATAGATGAAGAAAAAAATATCTTTATATTATTTCATATATTTCAGGCCAAAAGTTTGTACTTGAAAAATTACATGTTTTCTCTTCTGGAATCTGTTATACGATCATAAAATCTATTAAAACAAATGTTGTGATACATCAGAAGTGTTCGGACCCAAAAATATTTATGTTTTGGCATGATTGACTTAAGCATCTAGGATCAATAATGATGTGATAAATTATTGAAGATTCACATAAACATCTTTTAAAGAACATTAGACTTTTTTACTAAGTGAAAATCCATGTGATGTATGTTCTCTAGTTAAATTAATTATCAAACCATTTTCATTAAAAATTGTTATAGAATCATTATCTTTTATTGAATGAATTCAAAAAGATACATGTGGGAATGCAAATCTTTTTAAGTATTTTATGGTATTAATTAATGCATCAAATAAATATTCACATGTCTATTTACTTTCCAGTTAAAATGTTATATTTGCTAGATTAATAACACACATTATCATACTACGGATGCAATTTCTTGATTGGACAATACTAGTGAGTTTACTTTTTAAGCATTTAATAAGTTTTACACTTTTATTAGAATTGATATTGAATATCATGTTACTCATGTATATACTCAAAATGGTTTAGCAAAATCATTTATAAAATGCTTTCAATTAATTGCTAGACCATTACCTATGAAATCAAAATTGCCTATATTTGTTTAGTGACATGCTATATTACATGTTGTATTATTGGCTAGAATTTATCATAAATATTTTTCTTTGTAACTTGTTTTTGGTATACCATCAAATATATTTCATCAATGAAATTTTAGTATGGCGTTATATGTGTTTATAGTGCCCTCGCAAAAGACTAAAATGGGTCTATAATATAGAATAGAAATTTATGTTAATTTTGACTCTCTATCTATTATTATATTTTTTAAACCTTTAACTAGTGATGTTTTTAAGACACGTTTTAAAAATTATCATTTTAATGAGAATATTTTTCCATTATTAGGGAAAAAAGAGTTAGTGCTTGAAGCACAACAAGAAATTACTTGGAATAACATGAAGTTATCTCATTTTGATCTAAGAACAAATCAATGTAAACTTAAAGTTTCAAAAATATTTTATTTATAAAATATTACAAATTAATTACCAAATATTTTCACCAATAATGACAAGGAGGTTAGATTTCATATTTTAACTGTAAATGCTCCATCTAAAATTGAAATCTTTGAAAGAAAAAAGATAACATATTATCAAATGAATCTATATCATGCTTAAAGAGCGGAAGACTTGTTGGAGCTAAAGATAAAAATACTAAAAAATGAAAATTACAACAAATAAATGATGATGCTCCTAAAGATTCATCATCCATAAAACAAATAATAAATATTATATCAAAATCATCTTCTAATATTGATCCTATTAAAGAGAAACATCTTGAAGAGACATCTATTTTAGAGATCTAGGTACCTAGAAATAATAAGAACTCTACAAATTATGTTAACATAAGAGAGATTTTGGACTGAAGTAAAATTATGATAAATGATGTATTTGCATTTAAGGTTAGTTTTGGCATCACTAAAAGTGATGATGAAATTGAACCATAAACTATTGAATAATGTCAACATATAAATGATTGGTCAATGTGAAAAAATACAATCCAAACAGAGTTAAAACTCACTTACAAAATGTGAAGTATTTGAACTTGTAGTTCATACACCTAAAGGTGTTATACCTATTGTATATAAGTGTATTTTTGTTAAAAAAAAATAAATGATATCAATGAAATTGTTCAATACAAGGCACGATTTGTTGCATGAAATTTCTCACAAAGACCTGACATTAATTATGAGAAAACTTATTCTTCAGTTATTAATGCAATCACTTTCTAATTTTTGATTGGTTTGGTGGTCACAAAAACTCTAAATGAGCATTTAATGGATGTAGTTACAATATATCTATATGGATCATTAGATAAAGATATCCATATGAAAATCCATGAAGGATTCAAAATGTCTGAAGCCTTTTATAATAAATCTAGAAGTGTTTATTCTATTAAACTCTAAAAATTTTATATGGGTTGAAACAATTTTGTCAAATATGGTGTAATTGTCTTAATAAATACATCTTAATAAATACCTCCTAGAAAAAAAGTTTGAGAATAATGAGATTTGTCCACGTATTTTTATTAAAAAAAACTACATTTGAATTTTCTATTGTTGTAGTATATATTGATGATTTAAATCTTTTTAATACTCATGAATAGCTTATAAAAACTACAATCTATTTGAAAAATGAATTTGATATGAAAGATCTCGAAAAGATAAAATTTTATCTTGTTTTAAAGATTAAACATCTTTCAAATAAAAAATTTATCCATCAATCGACGAATCTTAATGCTATTGAAGCACTCATGTTTCTTGCAAATTATACAAGACCAAACAAAGCTTTTATAGTTAATTTATTGACAAGATATAGTTCTACTTCCACAAAAAAACATTGGAATAGGGTCAAAAATGTACTTCATTATCTTATGGAACAACTAAAATAAGATTATTTTATAATGGATCATACTTATAATTGATCAGATATACAAATTCAAGTTATCTCTCTAATCCCCACAAAGAGACATCACAAATAGGTTATCTATTTACATATTAAGATATTGTAATTTCTTGAAGATATATCAAACAAATATTAATAACTATTTCATTAAATCATTCAGGAATTATTACATTCTTTGAAGTAAGACAAGAATGTATACGATTAGGATCAATTAACCAACTCATAAAAGAAACATATGGATTATGAGCCATTAAAGGTAGTTTTACAATATTGTTTGAAGATAATATTATATGCATCACTCAGGATAGAAGAGGTTACATTAAAAGAAACAAAACAAAACATATCTTACCAAAGTTTTTTGATACTCACAAGCTTCAACAAAAGGAAAAAAAATTGATATAAAACAAAACAGGTCAAGTGATAATTTAGCAGACTTATTTACAAAGTTTTTATCATTCTCAACTTTCAAGAAACTTGTCCATAATATTGGAATGCGTTATCTTAAAGATTTATCATAAGACATGTATTTTTTAGGTGAAGTCAATGCAAATTATATTATTTTCCCTCCGTCTAGGTTTTTTCTTATTAGGTTTTCCTTTGCAAGGTTTTAATGAGGTCATTTGGCTTTTTTAACAATCCTGAAGTATTCAAATATGAATCCTAAAGTATCTATATAAAACCTTCTATTTAATTATAAAAAATTCAGAAATCACAAAAAAATGTTATACTTTTTTTCCTTTGCTTAGGTTTTTTTTTTCCATTAGGTTTTCCTTTATAAGGTTTTAAAAAAACATATTTTTAGTGTATGGTTATTCAAAGGAAAGTGTTATAAAATCTATAATTATATCTATTGAATGCTCATTAAAATCTCTTAGACTTCATGACTCTTGAGTTTAGTCTTTTAGTTTTTCTAATGTCCTTTAATATTTTTATTTTTTTAAAATAAACTACTTGTCTTGTATTCTAAGCATCGAGAAAAATATACAAGAAAATGTATGAACTTCTATTTTAAGTTTTATTTTGAATATATGTGGTCTTACTTGTTGTTTATTTTTTTAATATTGACATGTATTTATTTTTTGAGTTAATCATTGTAATTTTTTTAGTTTAGTTTATTTACTGTCATTTACCGATTCTCTAAATTATATTATTAAATTAATCATGTCTATTGAACTAAGTTCAATCCATAATTCAAGTGTCGATTTTTTTTTAATTCTTTAAACATATTAGCATCATCATAATATCTTTTCCTTTTACATTGAAATTTTTTTACCCCAACATGCAGTGTAGTGATGGCTACCAATCTATTACTGTTCTAAACTAAAAAAGAATATTGTAAAAAAATCATAAGAAAATATTTTGAAATTATCTCGTATAACTTCAGTTCCTATAATGCCATTATTCGAACATTTATAGGAAGTGATGTTGACCTGTAAATGAAATATGGATCATTCTAGTTAACTTGTGACTAGATTCGGTCGCACATAAAAACAATCAATGGAAGTTAGGTCCTGAGAAGATTTTAGAGACAATAGTGAAACCATAGTAATTGCTTACGACTTAAGATTCTTTATTATATAGAAAACTATTACAAGTATTAAAAGCTAGCAATAACAGTACAAGCTATACAAGGAAAATTTTTTACATATTCTATATTTGCAATTAATCAACTTTTATATATTTGTGCAACGTTTGAATTATCGTGTTTTGCTCCGTGATGCTTGGATTGATTTTCTATTTGATTGCTACCTTAATTGGCTTTAAAGAATAATGCTCTGTTATCACCAACACCTTCTTCAAGTCAAGCATGCTTGGCAACACATGAAGTTTGGATCGTAATAGCAAAAACATGGGTTTTGATGGATTTTTGGTGAATATATATGTTATTTGTAAGGTAGATGGGATATGTTTGATCTTCAATATACCATTGCATACTAATTCTTTATCAAAATGAATATTAATATCAATATGCATGGACCTTAACAAGCACATTAGTAGCAGGTGGTCTATGAACTAGTTTTCATGTTTAGTAGTGGGTGAGAGCACAAATTTTATCCTTCATTACAATGAATGAGTGATTTGACAGCACTTTTGAATCCTGTTTGTTCTTTCATTACTAATAATGATGATAATAAAGGAGAGGAAGTAACTTGACAAGCATAATTGTAATATTTGGACTTTGAGATACCACCTTTTTCATGGGTTAAAATGGGATAAGAATTCTGATTTGTTAAAGAATTTTGAACTAGTGCAATCAGCGTATTTGAAAGTGGCCCAAATTTTAAAATAGGCACAAGAAGCAATTCTGTAACTTACTTATCTATTAGGCACACGAGACAATGAATCATGTTCAAGTAATTTGAACTAAATGATTCGATTTAACAACTTCAAGGACATGATAAAAAAATATAAAAACATTTATGTCTATATAAATAATTGAGTTCAAAATTAATGATGAGATATGAAACATAATAGATCATGTTTACAGGAAGATTCAAATTCTTTTTTTTTTTTTTAATTTAGAGAAGGAAAAAAACACTATTCACCTTCATCAAATGATTATAAACTTATAACTATTTGTATTTCATGCATTATAAACCTTATTTGATTACTTTGTAAATTTGTATAGCACCTTCCAATATCGTACTGAAGATCTCTTTGTTTTTTACTAGTCTGGTTTGACCATCTCAAGATGTTTTGGCATCTTTTTTATTAATTTTTTGTTATTTATAATTTACTGGATCGAAGGAACTCTTAAATTTAATAATTTAAATATGAGATTTTCTTTTGAGAAATTAATATGAAATCTCCGATTATAGTGTTGATATATATGAGATAATTAAGTTGAGGTAACCGATTTTATTTTTGAAATGAAATCTTACATCGAATTTTCTACTGGTTTTACATAAAATCAATATAGCATTTGGAGTTCGTATGGTTGGTTTTGTCACTATCATTTATTTAAATATTATTTAAAATATTTTTTATTTAAAAATATGTTAAAATAAGCACATCTGAAAATTCAAAAAAAATTAAAAATATAAATTTTTAAAAAAATACTTCTTCTTAAAAAAATTAATTAATTAATTAATATACCACATAATGCAATTTATTAAAAAAATATAAAACACCATGAACTTATATAGATATATAGGTAATGTTTAGCATTGTGATAGATATTATTTTATAAAGTAAATTTTACTTAAAAATATATTAAAATAATATATTTTTTATCTTTTTAAAATTTAGTTTTGATATCACATCAAAAACAATTTAGAAATAGCATAAAAATTAATTTAAAGAGAGATGGATTTCTGTTGGATCACACAGATCCTCATGGCCTCATTCATGTTAGGGAATCTGTGTGTATGTGATCCACATGAACATGGCACCGCGCTCTGATATATAGCTTAGCTGACGATGTGGTTCGTTTTTGTTCAACTTTCAGGGCCCGGGCTATAGCACGATATATTGAGACACGCTGAAAAAAAGAAAACAAAACGTTACCGGTCCAAGAGTTCTCAGCTTTCACCAAATTTCTTTGCGATAATTGGGATTTCGCTTTGCAGTAGATTATAATTTAGCTTCGTTTGCTTTGATTTGTTGAATGTAATTGCAAGTAGTTCTGTCTCCCTTTTGGCTTCGATTTTGTTACATCAACCAGTTGGTTGCTATCAACTCACTTCGTCCATTTTGTTTGTCTACTGTGCATAATCTCAAAAATGTCTCTTGGAAATTATATAATATAATCGAGGATAAGCAATAAAATAAAAGGGAATTTTGGTACTAATCTGGAAAGGCTCAAGAGGAGGGAAGGTGAAAGGGGATCTTAAAAAAGAAAGGTAGAGATTGGCCTCATGTATAGAGGTTTTAGAGTTTTGCCCAGTAATGAGTGAAAAAGATACCATGTGGATCCTGGCTTTCATGAGATAGGACTGCAAAATTGTTGCAGCAGCTAGCGTCCCCACACTAAGACATCTCAGCCCAATGAGTTTAGTTTGGAATTCCAATTTGAAGGTTCCAAGTTCAGAAATTGTTCCAACTATTTCAATTACGTAACTCAAGATCTGAAAGTCTCCAAATCTTCACTTCAAGTTCAACTCTTGTAAACAATATCAATTTTTTTTATGAATTGGATGTGAGCAAAATAAATTATGCGTTAGATTAGGCACGTTAAGCTAACGTTTGAATCGAGTATCTGCAACCATCAAAGGAGAGAGAGAAGAGAGGGTGGAGAGCTTGATGCATGAGCTTGGCCTTTTCCATGTTGCAGATTGTTTTGTTGGCGATGAAGAGAGTAGATGTATATCTAGTGGAGAAAGAAAGAGTGTGTCAATTGGGGTTGACATGATTCACGATCCACCAATTTTACTCCTTGATGAGCCGACTTCAGGCCTAGACAGCACTTCAGCTCTTCAAGTGACTGTACTACTTTCATCAATGGCAAAAGCAAAGCAAAGGACAGTGGCGTTGTCTGTCCATCAACCGAGCTATAGAATTCTTCGATACATTCCCAATTTTTTAATCGTGTCTCACGGTTCAGTTGTGCATAATGGCAGCCTGGAATCACATGAGGATGTGGGAATTCCGACCAGTGATGTACTGATATTTGCTCATAGGAGGTCAAGCATACTTACACAATATTTAACGTGGTTCGGTAAAACCGTCTATATCCATGAGAGAAGCCATTTATGCAGGGAGAGTACAAGATTTACAACCATAATTTTTAAACCCGGCCCGGTGGCTGACCCGGTCCAAGGCCCGGGTTCCGGGTTTTGACCGGGTCACCGGGTTTTGACCGGGTCGAACGGGTCGGCCGGGTCAATTTCTATTTTAAAAAAAAATTCAAAACGACGTCGTTTTAATAAAAAAATAAATAAAAGTCAACGGGTTACCACCGGGTTTTTGACCGGGTTTTGCCGGGTCGTCCGGGTTTCCGGGTCAACCCG
>NW_011499865.1:1410873-1414340 GCF_000495115.2 Populus euphratica
CGGGTCAACCCGCAGGGCCAGGTCGGGTTTTAAAACTATGTTTACAACAATAGAGGAGGAGGAATCATCCTCTCTTTGAGCAACTCTCAACCTCACTCTATTTCTCTCCTTTTGTGCTGCAATGGCAGCCCACTCTCTTCTACATTTCTCACTTCTTTGGCTCTACTTCCTCTCTCTCATTTTGCTCTCTAACATATGCCTCTATTTATAAGCATTCATGGAGACTTTTCTTCAACAAAGGTGGTTGCCAACTGTAGTTCTTCTTCAATAATAGTGGTTGCCAACCTTTGACATCTTAAATGGGTGCACATAGTTGGTACAACTTCGGCTGTAATAGTCAATGGTTGTTGCACATTAATGGCCACCCAACAAGGTATTGATAGCAAATATTCAGGCTTCTGTTCCTTCTTCAATTTGTCTGAAATCATGTTTCTCTGATCAAGATCTAGGAAGGTCATTTATAGAACAAAGCAGTTATTCTTGGCAAGAACTACGCAAGCCATGTTTGGAGGCTTTGGGTTAGGCAGGGTTTAAGAACCATATTCCTACACAATTTGGCCCCAGGAAGAAATTGTCCACACCCAACAAGGTATCGATAGCAAATATTCAGGCTTCTGTTCCTTCTTCAATTTGTCTGAAATCATGTTTCTCTGATCAAGATCTAGGAAGGTCATTTATAGAACAAAGCAGTTATTCTTGGCAAGAACTACGCAAGCCATGTTTAGAGGCTTTGGGTTAGGCAGTGTTTATGTCAAGGTGGGGAAGGATGAAGGGGGAGTTGCTGAGCCATTAGGCGTCTTTGCATTTAGTCTTAGTTTTCTCCTTTCTTCGACAGTGGAAGCTCTTCCCATATACCTTCAGGAGCGGCGTGTTCTGATGAAAGAATCTTCAAGAGGAGCCTATAATATATCCCCCTACATGATTGCCAATAGCATTGTCTTTCTGACTTTCTTGTTTGCAGTGGCTATTCTTTTCGCCGTCCGTGTACTGGATTGTGGGACTTAATCCATCCATTGCTGCCTTCGCATTCTTCGCATATGTGGTGTGGCTTATTGTCCTGATGGCTAGTTTTCTAGTGCGTTTCCCAGGTGCAGTCCCTCCTGACTTTACTTCAGGAAATTCACTCGTCTGCACAGTTCTTGGAGCATTCTTTCTCTTATCTGGATACTTCATTCCAAACAATTGCTGTTAATGTATATTATCTTAAAATTTCCTTGAATCTGAAAGCGACGGCAGCTAGTCAGCTTAACCTGCCTGTCCGTGGAAAGAAGGTTAGTTGGTTGAGGGGGACGCCCAGAGTCGAAGTCGTGTAACCGTTTAACTGAGCACATAAGGTATAGGATAATTAGAAAGGCTTGTATGGCTGAGTTGAGGAGGGCTCAGCGTTGTTGCATATTCTAATTAGAGCCCTTCTTTTCTTCCCGCTTCCCCTCCGTACTGTATATAGGAAACACCGCCTTAGAAGGTATTTGATCTGTATTTCTATTTCCAATACTCCTGTGTTAAGGAGCTTCCCTGAAAGCTATGGTATGCCTTTTTACTTCTCCCTTTCCCTATCCGCTGGCTGTGTCGAGTGTATCGCCCATGTACGTCTAAAGTAGGAGCATCTAAAACCATGATATCCGTAATTACATGCAGCTCCCCTTTTCTGAAGTTTGAAGAAAGGGGCGTCCAGTACATCTTGTAAAAGAAAAGATAATGCATCGGTTAAAACCAGGTTAATCAATCTTAATGAGGGTAGGAAGACAATCCATTTATTCAATAGCTTTTTTTTATTGCTTTGCAAGGAATGAAACTCGATTCTTTAATTTTCCGGCTGTAAGTTCTGTAAAAACATTCGAGTGTATGTAAGGGTTTTCAATTCTTATAATAGAAATGTTGAGTTTTTAATTCATACTATTAAGTTCTTCTTATACTTTTATCGGTAATTCTCTCTTTGAATAAATTAGAATTATTATCCCAATTTGAGTACCTTAGTCAAACACAAGGGAAAAATAATTTATACTGATATTAAACAAGATTATTTTTTTGGGAAATGCTCCAAGAATTGTAAGCATTCGATTAATTATATATCAATTTTCCAATAAAAATACCTAAATAAATAAAAAAAAAAAAAAAAAAAACTCAGGTTCAATAAGGATTTCTTTAGTCTAAATCATTGCATAGAAATATAAGTTTTTGATTGATCTAAAATTCATTAATTTATTTTTTATTAATAATTTTGTTTGTCACTCTTTGAATTGAATAAAATCGACTAAAATAAAAATTGCTTTATAGAACCCAATTTTTTTTTACAATTCCATAAAATCAAGTGTATTATAAGGTCGTGGTTCGGTCCGTATATGTTTGGTAAAAAAAATCTTCTCCTCTAAGAATAAAAAAAAAAAAATGTTTAAGTGAAACATGAACAAATAAAAAAAAAATGTTTAAGTGAAACATGAACGTGACTAAATTTGTTCTAATTACTTTCTGGGACAAAATGGATGAAGGTGGGAGCTTCTAATCTGATAAAAAAGGTTCAATGACTTCGAAAGAATTGAACAAGGAGTTGTATGATCGTGTTGTAATTTCATCTTTTGAATCTCGGTTAATTAAATCCCATCTCCTGCTCTAGAGATTATTTCGAGGCATTCTGTATATGAGCCTCTTCAAACTGGACTTACTGTTATCGACTCAACAATACCTATAAGACGTGGTTAGCAATAATTAATTATTTGAGATAAGCAGACCAGTAAAACAATAGTAGCCACAGATACGATTCTCAATCAACAAGGGCAAAATATAATATGTGTTTATATAGTTATCTGTCAAAAAGCATCTTCTATGGCTCATGTAGTAACTGCTTTACAAGAAAGAGGAGCAATGGAGTAAACTATTCTGGTAGCCCAAACGGCAAATTCTCCAGGTACACGACAATATCTCGCTCTTTATACAGGAGCAGTTCTGGCTGAATATTTTAGTATTAGGGTAGCCAGTTTGCCCATCTCGTTAAGATTAACAAGACTTATTCCATCATAGCTTCTTCTTCACAAGGAAAAAAAAACAAAGCAGAGCTTATAAATCTATAAAATATTATTTGTAAAATGGCCTTGTTGAGTCCTATATCACTTAAAGAGCAAATTCCTATAATTATAAAACTCATATGAGATTCCAAAATGTATAGCCGAACTAATAAAAGGAAGACCTCCTAGGTATAAGAGATATAAGGCTAAAAAGAAAGCTAAAAAAAAAATCTTTCATATATAATCTTGAATGTTATCCGTTTCGGAATATAGATAAAATAATACAATGCAAGCAGAACTTTCTAGATTTATAAAGATATAAAAGAGCATACCCCTTTACGATACACTTTTGATTTGTGTTAACTTTTGTTACATGCTTGATTGGCAAAAAAAATTATTTTTTTCTATATTTTTAAATAGTTTTGATGTGTTTATGATAAAAATATTTTTTAAAAAAATAAAAAA
>NW_011499865.1:1414593-1476416 GCF_000495115.2 Populus euphratica
AAAACACTTTTTCTTTTTTATTTATTTTAAGGAGGATGAAAGCACTCACCCTTCGTTGGAAGATAAGAATAAAACCTAGTCTAAGAAGTCATTATCTTGGTCATGGCTGCTAACCTAGGTGATGATCCTTTTTCCAATCATTTCTCCTTCTTTTACGTGGTTTGCTGTACATTAAGATTAAAATTAAGAGAAGAATGGGACAAGTTTAGAAGAAAAAACAAAAACAAAATCCTGTAATCCAAAAGGTGGTCGCATCCTTAAAACGAGCCATCACCACCACATCAGCCTCCACCTAAGGACACCCATATTTGCAGGTTGTAATAACTAATTAATATGTATTAAATAAAATTGAAAACACCGCTATTTATTTAGTTATTCGTAACATAAAAATGAATAATTTATTAAGCATTCAGTTTCCTCCCACTTTCTCAGTTTTGCAACTTGTCAACCGAGCCTTCTCCACGTTATTCATTTTTCTTTTAGCAAAGCGTTGACATGACCCGTAATCTACGTTTTTTTCTTCTCTTTATTCAGGTAAACAGATAAAGAAAGACCCTTCATCGGATCTGTGTATTTGTTTATGGTTGTCTTTATGAACTTGAATTCTGATTCTTGCATGGATTTTCATTTTTAATGATTTTTTTTCGTACTTCTGGGCCTTGTTTTTGCATTGCCGTTATACGTGCTTGAAACTAAGATTTGTGCTCTTGCTTTTTTCTGTTTCAAGTTTTAGTTTGGTTTGATGATGAGAAATTGAGTTGTTTTTGTGTTATATTATTGACTCATTGTTTCTTTATTGTTACTTTAATGCAGATTGATTCTTGGCTTTTTTATTTAGCTTTATGATCGAACCATTTGATGTTTTGAAAAGATAGTCGGGTTTTCGTTGGTGAAATTGTGTGTTGGAGATGTGAATTGGAGTGGTTTAAATGTTAACATCTGGGTTTCTATTTATATGCTATTGTAGATAGCATAATTGAGGTTTTGTTTGGCTTTGTGAATTGTGAAGAGAGTTGGAATTTAGTTTCTGTATATTGGGGGTTCGAGATGATTGGGAGAAAAAATATGGGGCGAGCGTCGCCATTGCTATTGGTGCTTTTGGCACTAGGGTTTTTCTTTGCGATGTATAACTTGTTGACTTTGGTAATACAATATAAGGATTCTAGTTCAGGAGCTGGATCAGGGATTCCTGATCCTGTAATACGGATGCCAACCAATTTAAGGAAATTAGGGAAGTCAAATTCGAAATTCCATGTTGCCCTTACGGCTACTGATGCTCCTTATAGTCAATGGCAATGCCGGATTATGTATTATTGGTATAAGAAGATGAAAAACATGCCAGGATCAGACATGGGAAAGTTTACTCGAGTGTTGCATTCAGGAAAAGGTGATCATTTGATGGACGAGATTCCAACTTTCATTGTTGATCCTCTTCCGGAGGGCTTAGATCGGGTAAGAATTTTTTTATTTTTGCTTTTGCCGCCGTTGCTTATATTTATTTCTCAGCTTTTATTCTGTTACATATTGATTTCAAAGTTAAAATTATTGTGACCTTGAATTTACTTTAGGAAATGCCTCTTAGTCATTTTTTATTCTTCTCCTTGGCTTGTTTACACATTGTTACCTTGTTAATTTAAAAGTGTTCCTGGTGAATTGATGAGGGATCATGGAAGTGTTGTGTTTCATCAATAACATGAACTATACAGGTTCAATTTTCATTTTACTCCATTATTTCTGGGGCTATGAGAAATCTTGACATTTCTGAAGCGTCTTGGTTTTAGATTGATTTCTATCAATAATGATGCAGACATTTAATGTGTTTGCCATACCAAATCTGTGGCTCTTCCAAATATTAGTACAAAAGCAGTCAATACTCATGGTTTGCTTCTATCAAATTATCAATAATTAGTTAACATAATTTGCTCATATAGCCATTTCATGCTCTATCCAGGGCTATATTGTCTTAAATAGACCGTGGGCTTTTGTGCAATGGCTGGAAAAAGCAACTATTGAGGAAGAGTAAGTTTTAAAGCTATGGTTCAGTTTCCTTTTTACACCTGCTCTTTCGTTATGACATCTGAAATTTAGTGATTGTATGATTGATACAGAAGCATTTTGTGATTGATACAGATACATTCTAATGGCAGAACCTGACCACATATTTGCAAATCCTTTGCCTAACTTGGCACATGGTTATAATCCAGCAGGGTTTCCATTTTTCTATATTAAACCAACTGAACACGAGAAAATTGTTCGAAAGTTTTATCCCGAGGAGAAGGGTCCTGTGACCGATGTTGATCCAATCGGCAATTCTCCTGTAATAATAAAAAAGGTACTCCTTTTATTTCATTTATAGCCTGTTTAAACCATTTGAACTTCTGAGAATTTTATGCATTTCCATATTAGTTATCAGGGCTCGTTATTGTGGGAATATAATTTAAATTTCAGTTGGAAACACATGAAGTGCTGATCATTGACATGCCATTGTCCTGGTCAAAATTTCACTATTGTCGTAGCCATTGGGATGGGATATTTGCTTTAACTCTAAACAGTTTTGCTTGTTAACATTTGGTGAACTGCACTTTATCTTTACAGTCACTGCTGGAGGAAATTTCACCAACATGGGTGAATGTTTCGCTAAGAATGAAAGATGACCCAGAGACTGATAAGGCATTTGGTTGGGTGCTTGAAATGTGAGTAATGTTTGATAGGATTCTTTCTATTTTGCTAATGAATTTAGATCTTGAATGGTTGTTATATATTCAATGTTGCTCACGTATCTTTGTTGATCTAAGGTATGCCTATGCTATAGCATCAGCATTGCATGGTGTGCGGCATATACTCCATGAAGACTTTATGCTACAGGTAACTGTGGTTTATGGTAATGCTTCTTGTATCTCTCTATTTCTTAAAGTCACTCATCCAGAATTGCCTATATCCATGAATGTTTCAGCCACCATGGGATTTGGAAGTTGGGAAGAGATTTATTATCCATTACACTTATGGATGCGACTACAATATGAAGGTTAAAGAAGGGATCTCTCTCTCTCTCTCTCTCTCTCTCTCTCTCTCTCTCTCATATTTATAATTATCTTTTCTGATTTTGATGTTTTAACTGTTATTCTTCACCTTCTATTTTTCTTTGTGTTTTTCCTGCAAATGTTCACAAGTTGTTTCTTAGACAACCAATATTTGATTCTTATTTTGTTGATTATGATTTGTTATTATCCAGGGAGAATTAACATATGGAAAGATTGGAGAATGGCGGTTTGACAAGAGATCCTATCTCAGTGGTCCTCCACCAAAGAACCTTTCCCTGCCCCCACCAGGAGTTCCTGAAAGTGTGGTATGTTCACAACTAGATCTTTCAGACCATTTGGGAAATCATGTTATATGAATGTCAGAAGATTCATGTTTGTTAAGTGGGCTTAGAGGGAAAATGTTAAAATGAAGCCTGCCTGGAACTACAACACATTGCTTTATTGTACAATTTGTTTTCTTTCTATAATGAACTTGCTTTTTAAGGAGCATGTTTGAATTAGAAGCCAATTAGGCTTTACCCATACACTGAAGATGATCAAGGAATTGTCATCTTAGGCACACCTTGTCGAGAAGGAATATGAAGGGCAGATACTGTGGCACTGCATTGTACATGTCTGATTTCCCTGAAAAGATGCCCATAATATTCACATGATACATGGATTAAATTTCTTTATATAAAAACAATAGTTTGTATGAAACCATGTGTACATATCAACTTGGCTTGCTGGCCATCCTGATCAGTTGCAATGTGAAACTGTCTGTCTATGTTTTATAGTATAGAGCAAAAACCTTATCTGGTCTCCATCCAAATTTCAAATTACATGGATCTTAGCATCCTAGGTGAAAAGAAACCAAAACATACCTTCATTGAGTTGTTCAAGTATTCTTGGTCTCTGATGACATCCTTATCTGGTGTGAAGTAAAGGGTTCTGCGATATTTTCTGTTATTTGTAGTGACTGATGCCATTGGAACTGATAGTTAAGATGATGATTCCTGTCTGGATTATGAGTCATTTTACCTTATTCTCATAGTATGCCATGGAAGTGAAGGCACTTTTTTTCTCTCTCTTTCTCATGGAGTTAATAATCCATTTATTATGATTCTCTGCAGGTGAGACTTGTAACGATGATTAACGAGGCTACAGCTAACATTCCTGGCTGGGACTCATTAAACAGTGGCTGAGATTGAGATCTGGATCATAAATAAGCTCATTGATCCTTGGTTCAATGCAAATCTCTTGCGTGAGAGATTCACCCATACTATCTACAAGATAACAGAAGAGTGGTGTAGGAAAATAGGAATGCCTTCACAACAGAGGGATCTTTGGTTAGTTACACTTAGTGAATTGATCATGAAGACTCTGGATTCTTTTTGTACACATATCTGCTACACTTGAAATAGTGCTGAGTTTTGAATTTTGAATGTTTCAGTGCTGTAAATTGGGAATTTCTTGCTTTCGTAGTACTCTTTGCTGTTTATGAAACGATGGTGAAGTAAGTTGTCTTGTGCTAACCGTGGCTGAAAGTCAACGGGCAGGTTAATTTGATTGGCATTTGTACGACTAATTCTGTTTGAAGACATTTCAGTAGACTGAGGTCGTCTTTCCTGTTGTTGTTTTAGTTAATAAAGGCCTAAATTCCACTAATGTAGTCCATTGTTCCTGCTGATTCCCCACTGACATTACTCTTGAGATAGCGAAAAGCATATATCTAAACAAGAAGAGTGTGCCCGACTGTAGTAGAGGTGCAAGTTCTAGTGGTTCATCTACGGAATCCTCATGCTGTCATGTTTTAAGTGAACTTCATGGAGCTCTTGTTCTGCAAGCATTAGCTCTAGCATGCATGAGCCCTGGAATATTGCTATGCAATTGTGTTCTGTTAATTTGTCGATATCCATTAAAATGTTTCCGGATGTATTAGGGTATTTTTGTTTCTGTAATCTTGTAGTATTGCTGAGCTTGATTTCATTATAAAACAGTATCAGTATAGCAAGAAATGGAGACCTTTATTTGTTTCACAATTGTTTATGTTTTTTTCTGTGTATACAATTGCTAATGTTGTTGAGCATGTAACAAAGATCATCATGGTTCATTGGTTGTTGGTTTGGATGTTCTTGTAGTGAGGGAGGGCCTCATTTGAACAATTTGTTCTTCATCAACTCCCATCCTCGTAGCATGAAGGCCTGCTTCCAAGAATCGTTTCACTGCATCCTCCATGTAATCATTCCCTTGCTTGACTGTCATTTCCTTCCCTATCTTTTCAAGGTAACTCGTCAAAGTATCCTCTCCTTTTAGCACAGCTGCAAGCTGTAGTAGCTCCTGCTGAAATTCGGTAAGCTTGGCATCTTCATTGGGCTCACTCTTCCTGATCCGAGTTGGAATCGGTAGTTGCTCTATTAAGGAGAGGGGATGAGAACAAGAACTATCGTTAGCAAGAAGCTCACGTATTCCAAGCCTGGAAAACGAGTTAAGGTGGCTAACCTGGGCAATCAGTTCTAGGCTCAGTCCGAGTCTGTACGATGCCTTCAAAGGTACCCGCCCATTCATCCCTCTTTGTCAAGAAAGTGTTCATGTTGAAGAGCTTCTTCACCGTCGCAGGAATGGATGAGTGCTCGTATTCTGACGTTGGAAATGGTGACCCATTGGGTCCATGGACAACTGCACCACCATGACAAAGTAACATCCATCAATTTTTAGTTAATTTCTCATTTCCAGCGTGATAGATCAACACTCCTACTGTCAATTATCAGCAAAATGATTACACGATGATGCTATACATCGACAATTTTCCATTTGAGAAAATCACACACGAGATCTTGATTCTCCAGACATAATTAATCTCCTCACATTAAGACATGTACGTTGGTCGATGAAAAGAAGGGAAGTGAGAAATTGGTATTTGTCATTTTTTCGCAAGCCTGGTTGTCATCCGCGAGGATTTCATTTCACGCATTGACAATGGGGGCGAGTGCAAAAAACACAAAAAGAAGCGGGTGGTCACCTATTTCTCTTTTTATATGAAAAAGTTCCGTAAAATAGGCTAGTTTATTTTGCAAATAATCTAGCTATGTAAAACTATGATAGGAATGATAATTTAAAATATTTTTTATTTAAAAATATATTAAAATATTTTTTTATTTTAAAAAAAAATTATTTTTAACATTAAAAGATCTAAAAACAGAAAAAAAATTATTTTAAACAAAAAAAATAAAATTTTTAAAAACATTACCAACATATAGCTGGGTGACTTTTAAGTTAAAGCTAGGCCTTAATCGTATATTATGATAATGCTATGAATCAAGGCCCACAGAGCAAGTAATATTCTTGGATAATATACACACACACACACACCGGAATTCCCTCTGAAAGTGATGTGCTACTTACCAGTGCCCTTCTCTATCCACGGGGAGACCATGATAGAGGGAACTCTAACCCCGAGTCTATCAAACTTGAAAAAAAAAGGCGCTGGTCCCACAATCCCGTCCGGACTAGGGACCCCAATTACAGGTGTAGCCACGTGATCGTAGAACCCACCATGCTCGTCGTATGTGATTACTAACAGTGTCTCATTCCATTGTGGACTTGCCCTTAGTGTCTCGTACACCTGCAGTATCCAGAATCACCAAAATGTTTCTTGCGATTGAGAGGGGAGAGGGCAGAAGACATATGTTTAAGAAAAAAAACTCGGACAATCTCAACAACGATGCTCTTGTGAAAAAAAAAAAAAAAAGGTAAAAGACTGGTAGAACCACCTACATGCACGTGAATGACTGTCCAAAATATATGTAAAACAAAAAATGGCGAGCACCTCTTTGACAAACATTTGCCCTTGATAAACATCATGGGAAGGATGATCATCATTGGCAGGGGCTGTCTTCAAGTCCGTGTACCGCTGCTCGATCACAACATAACCAGGAAGCTTGCCTTTTCCCGCATGCTTCTTAAACGCCGAGTCATAGGGATGGAATCTGGCAGTGTACTTGACCTTCCTTAGGTTCCTATAAAACAATGTGGCTGGGATGTTCTGGTAGTATATTCCCCAGGATATTCCAGCATCGTCAAGGTTTTCGAAAATTGTTCTTTGAGGGTACCCCTTAGCGAGCATCGCCGGGATGTTGCTGGTGGCACCGGCAGATGTGCCTGAATGCACAAATAGCCGGTTGGGTTGTGTAGATGATGGAACCGAAGCAAACCACCTGCCAGTACCAGATTGGTTGCTGTTAAATGGACATTGCATGTGCTTTTACATGTACTTGCAAAATTATAGCTAAGTGGGTACCTCATAGTCGATAAATTAATTTAATACTTTCAGTTTTTTTTCACAAAAATTATATATGTAGATGACTAGATAGACTGGCTAAAGGAACGTTCTCCTTCCAGTATATGGAGGGTTACAGATAAAAGGTTCTTTAAGCAACATAGATTTCTATAATTAAAATAAAAAATCTTTCCCTTCTTTTTACAAAAGAAAGAAAGAAAAATCGGTTTCCTACTAACTGCAACATGGCATGTGTAAGAACTAAAGAGAAGATGAAGGTGGCTTTGAAGACGAAAATTAATCATCCGTTGAGCTATCTTTTTTCTCTCTGCTTTTTCTTATGGTTAAATCCCACCTAGAATATGCCATGTTTACAGTCATGAGATTAATCATGACATTATTGGATTATATATCCATTCTATATGATTGTGGATAGAGGTAATCATCCGTTGAGCTATCTTTTCTCTCTCTGTTTTTTCTTATGGTTAAATCCCACCTAGACTATGCCATGTTTACAGTCATGACATTAATCATGACATTATTGGATTACATATCCATTCTATATGATTGTGGATAGAGGGAAAATCAGTGTTCAGTTTGAAAAATGGAATCGTTAGTTCGTAGCTTAGTTAAATTTCGACAGACAAAAAGGAATGGCTGTACCTGTCAAAAACAGCAAATTCCGATACAAGTGCCTTGTAAACAGCTAGCATATCAGGCTCGAATCCGTTCATCACATCCCGGGACATGTTGGTTGTTGGGTCCATAGAGAAAGCCTGTTGAGCAAAGCCGTTCATGGGAGGAGGATTCTTGGACGTGTCTTCAGACCCAAATATCTGCTCCCTTATTGCTTGAAAAGAGTGACCAGGATCAGGGTCAACATACTGAGCTTGGTTATTGAAGAAGAATTTTTGCGAATTTGGATCCGTTATGTTCAGTGGATTCCATTGAGTGCCATCAACACCATTGATTTCAGGGTTGATTTTCTTCATCCAGCCTAGCATGTGATCAAAAGAACGATTTTCCATCACTAATACCACCACACTTTTTATTGGACTTGCATGGATTTGGTCATGGAGGAGTACAAGGAGGAAGAGGAAGATGGAAGTGGCTAGTTTAGGTGGTCTTTTTGCGGACATGCTTTGTTGCATTTGGAGATAGATCAGTAGAGGAGAGAAAGGGAGAGGATGCTTTCGGTAATGGCCGTTTAACTTCTGTGATCCAGCCCGTGCCATTGTGCTCTTCTTAATGGTAGCTTCTTGTGTTGAGTTAGATGCAGTCGGCGTTGCTTGTCTTTTTTGCCATGTGCCCAATCCTCTTTTGATAAGGATATTTTTTGTGAGGCATAAAAATTGACTGGATGCACTAAAGCTGGTGCTTTCACGCCAATAGTGCTTAGTAGTAACTAGACACGGGCCCACGTTAAGCTGCGGTTCTGATTTTTTTTTTTTTCAAAAAATAATGTTTTAAGTGATGTAAAGATTTTTTTAAAAAAAAGAAATAAAAGTAATTAATGATTTGAATTATGATACCTGAGATTGTTTTATTTTAATTAAATAATAGAAAAAGATAATGATATTAATCAAATAAATTATTTTAAAAAATATCACAATATCTTAAAAAACGATGAAAACATGAAATTTAATAAAAAAAAATAAGAATATTAGGTCGAGTCAACAAACGTAAAAGATGGGGGGGAAATCTAGCTATAAAAAAGGATATAAAATAAAAAAATAGTAATTAAAATAACGAGAGTGAAAATTAAAATAAAAAAAATAAAAGATAATTAGTTTTTTTTATTGGAAGGTTAAATTAAAAAAAAAACTAAAAGGAAACAAAAGAATGAGAGAAAATTAAAAAACAAATAATACAACATAAACTTGGTGGTGAGATTAAAAATCAATAAAAATTTTATAAAAAAGTTAAAAAAAAATCAAAGAATAAGGACCAAATAAAAAAATATATAAAAAAATAAAATTAAAGTACTAAATCAAAAATAAATAACACCTACACAAAGACAAAAAATGGAAAAAAGAAATAATTTTTTGTTTAAAAGGTTGAATTGAAGAGAAAAATAACTTTAAAAACAAAAGTAGATATCAAATTAAAAAAATAACTTAAAATAAACTTGGATTGAAAGGTTAAATTAAAAAAAATTATATAAAAGGATCAACTAAGTAAAGAAAATCAAAAATCACAAAAATAAGAATTAAATCACAAAAACCAAAAAACAAAGAAGATGATTCAATAATTTTTTAGAGGTGATAAAAAAAATAAAAAAACAGTTAATATAAATTATTCATTTATTGATGACACACGTCATACCAACTAAAAAAAATTGTAACGACGCATCTAATTACGCAGTAGATTATTAGGTTTAACAACGAGGAGCGCCTCATATGATGGAGCATACAATACTTTTTTTTAAAATTTAATATTATTTTATTATGATAAAATAAAATAATACCTATCATAAAAACTGAAAAACAACAAAATAATTAAAAAGATATAAATATCCTTTTATTATTTTGGTTTAAAAGACATTTTAGTAATCTAACTGCAACCTAAAATAGAAAAAAAAATAGTTATCTTAAACTAAAAGCATATAATTTTGTTTTATCTTCAAGAACAATTTAAAACAGTGAAATTAATAATATTCATTTAACAAGTAGCAAATTAATAATTTTACCATTGCAATAAACAGTGAAATGTCAGGAAGAAAACACTGTTAAAACGGTCGTAGTCACGGTGAAAAAACACTGTTAAAACGTCCCCTCACTCCGAGGATATTTGTTACAATAATACGAGATTGTACATGTAATCCGCTCTGGAACGTTTCACACTTTCACTAACATTGACACATCAGACTTTGTGAGACTAAATTCTTTTTATATATATATAAATGGAAAAGCACCCTGGAATTTATGATACTTCAGAAAGAAGGATGCGCACTCTACCACGTGGATTGATTTATTAATCTAATGGGAAATGCTAGCCAGCTGTTGCCTCTTCTCCATTCTCCTTACAGGTGTAAACGAGGATTCGTGTTTTTTCCTACAATTCAGGCGCCTGGAAAGGGAGACTTTCATTGTTTGTAAGAACGCAGGCCTTCGAATGCTGGACATGGGGATTCATTACACACTGATGCCGCCTTCAAATGGTTTTCAGCAATAATAATAATATCGTTATTATTTTCCATGATTTTCTAAATTAATTGGGATTTCTTTTTCTGTGTTGAGGAGTCGGGTATTCATATTCGGATAAGACAAGAATTTAAACACAGCCAAACATTCTCACGGATGAGAAACAATGAAGGTCTCTTTGTCTTCCTTCTCTTTTACCACTTAATTTCATGTAGATAGAAACCAAATATAAAGATGTTTTTTTTATGAGTAAAAATCCTTAAATAACAAGAAAATCATGATTAATTATAGAAAGACATCATTTTACTTGTAATAATCTTCACTTATCATTTACATGGAAAAAGAAATAGAAAACCCTAGCTTTACCGAATAGAAAAAATAAATTAGGAAAATCATTCTCTTTGAATAGTTAAAAAAAAACTAAAAAGGCATATAAAAATATATCAAAATGAATTTGGTTGGGAGGGGGGGTGTGAAACTTTAAATGCGTTTTCTATATAGGACAAAGTTGATTAAGTAAAAGAAAAGATACGAAAAGAAAGGGACAATTGATGATTTTTTGATTTTTTTGGGAGGGGATGATGTAGATATTAATGAGACTTATTATAGAGAGATTTAATTTATTGATGAGAAATATAAAAAAAAAATGAAAAACAATTAAGGAAATGGACGGATGTACAACCAAATAAATGCTTGAATCTATAATGGTTATACTTTGTGAACTAAGGAAAGTTAATTGAATTAGGGAGGAAAGCTATTTAATGAGACCTTTATTTTTTATTTCTTTAGATATTTTTTATCTTTCAAATTCTAACATAAAAAATTTGAAGAGAATATCTATAATATTATGAACAATAATTTTAAAATATTTTTTAAAATACAATATCTTTTAAATATAAATTACATCTTTAAAAACTAAAAAATACAATTTATTTTATAAAAAAAGTTTAAGCTGCCTCTCATTTAAACACATACTTATAATTAATTGTTTTTAAAATATTTTTATTTTAAAAATATAAAACTAAGGAAAGTTAATTGATTTAGGGAGGAAAGCTATTTTAATGAGACCGTTATTTTTTATTTCTTCAGATATTTTTTATCTTTCAAATTCTAACGTAAAAAATTTGAAGAGAATATCTATGATATTATTAACAATAATTTTAAAATATTTTTTAAGGTACAATATCTTTTAAATATAAATTACATCTTTAAAAGCTAAAAAACACAATTTGTTTTATAAAAAAAAAATTTAAGCTGCCTCTCATTTAAACACATATTTATAATTAATTTTTTTTAAAATATTTTTATTTTAAAAATATATAAAATAATATTTTTTATTTTTAAAAATTTATTTTCAATACCATCATCTTAAAACATCATAAAAATATAATTTTAAATAAAAATAAAAATTTTGGACCGCAGGACGGAGAGTAACAATGGCTAACAATATAATGTACACGAAATGAAAAATCGATGCAATGACAAACGCACCGACTCCTTGCACGGCATGTTGAGTTCGACGGCTACAAATGTGAATCCTGCAAACGTCTTCTGATTGTGACCTAGAAAAAGACTCCGATAAGGTGTCATCTTTTAATTAAACAAAACTCCATGGTCCCGCTCTGGGAAACATGATGTGATTTCTTTTCCATCAATCAACCAAGTTAGGTTCTGGACCGTATCCTCAAACTCTCTTTATTATTTTTTTCACCGAGACGGCCGTAGTCCTCACCTTTCATACTGAAATGAAAAGATTGTGGTCACTTAGCCACTCGGGTTGACAAATTAACTCTCCTGTCCACACAAAAATCAACTGGGGCAGCTCGGCTTCACTTGACTCTAAAACCTGACCCCCTTTTTTAGAACATTTCTCACAATAATTTTGAACTCGCGATGGCAACATCATCCAAACAAAATATGAAAAATTCCCTTTAATTTCTCACATTTCCTCTCTCAGGTCTGAAGATTTTAAGGGGAAAAAAAGGCATGCAGGGTCATTTATTCTCTATTATCTAATTATGCCGGCACAGTGATTATCACAGCCAGACAATGGCAACTGGCAAGTAATATCAAGAGCAATGCTGTCACAGCCAAGAAGCAGTTAAAAAAAACCCCAATTCATCATCACATTCCGTAGTGAGATGAGAAGAATAATCCACAGATCGAGAATCCATTCCTAGTGCCCGGCTTAAAGCAGCACATACAATGCTCGTTGATCCTAAGCTAATGAAGCAACATGTAAACTTCAAACGGAGAACGTATTAGCACATTTCGGCTTAATAGATAACACCCCTAGGCCAGTGAGGCTTAGAATGGTTGCACCAGCCATGGTGCAGACTTGAATCAGCAAACCTGTGAGTGAAGCCCAACACGTATTTGGCCAGACAAGCATCCATACACTGACCCAAAACAAAGATAGCGACTCAACAAACATATAACATAAAAAATGCATTACTCCAAACATAATAGTGTCTTTGACATAGAAAGGACACAGTTCAATGACTTATTCCTGGACGTTAGGGTCTGAACCAGGTCACTTGTAACCCGTAAATAACATCATACAATAAAAATAAAAATAAAGTCTTTCATCTATGGACTCTTAAGACCATGCACATGAGACTTCCAATCATCCATATAAAGAACTTCTGATAATATCAACATGCTACTCTCCAGCTTCTGACGCTGATATCATTCCCTGGCACTCTCCCAACTAGAGCTCTGAAGTTAACTGGCACAGAACTGGTTGAGCAAGCTATAACATATCACTGTAGACTGAGACTATACCAGTAATCCAGAAAACGGAGAGCAGACCGAAAGTTTAGTAGGATGGCGAGTACACCATATCTTTATTCCACCTAGTCCTCCGAATAGAAGCCCAAAACCAATAGTTGCTCTTATTAACATGTTCTATCTCCAACCCAAGTAACCAGACCAGGCATTTACTTCTTACAAATTTCACATCATCAGGATGTTGCAATACTTGTCTTCACCATGCAGGAGAGCTCCGCGAAATCTGTTTTTGAGATAGTAATCAGTTCATGCAATATACAGCACATAAACACACTACTTAACCAAATCAAACAAGTGCTTGTTGAATAATCTAGTCAGCGAAAAAGTAGATAGATACTGACCTGTTCAATAGCAAGTGCCCGCAAAGGAGGCTTTCTCCAACAAAAAGTTAAATTTTAAATTTGACAAGGCTGCTAAGTTGGAGTTTGAATTTGGTAGCAAAAGTATGCAGTACATTCGCCGAAATCATTCTCAAAACCTCAAGATAAAAGGAATTTTGTGAGATCAGGACAACATTCAATAAGAGAGCTTACACACCAATGATGGGTGAGACGCAGTGTATAAGCCAGAATCTTACCATCTATGCTTCCATGCTGATTCACACAATATATCGGCCACCCCAGATGGACTGTCCATGATATTGCTCAGGAATTGGAGAAAACTGCTGGTTTCCATTAATGAGTTGTTGCTGCAGCTGGTGTTCTTGCTGTACTCGTTGATGCTCAAAACCCAGATAGTTCTGCCAGCCTTTCTGTTTCTCTGCTTGGGTTTGCACTGGCGGTACCTGTTTCCCCGGGAAGGGAAAGCTGGCTGTCCCACTCAAGCCATTGCTGTTACTCGTGTACTGTGGTGCTGCATGAGAAGTGACATTAGCAGAACCATTGAGCCCAGAGACTTTTGCTGATGATGGCAGCTGATAGCCATCCAACCAGCTATAATCATCCTGTAGTGGATTCTCAGCCATCAAAACTGAACCAGAAAACGGTTCACTCGCTTGCTTAGGAGGAACAGAATTAAAACCTGGGGGAGGCCCAAGGTGCCTTAGAGGTCGGCCAACTGGACTTTTTCTGAAACCTGGTGGCAAAGCTGCCGATGTCTTCACAGCCAAACTTTCAGCAGTAACCCCAGAAGGTGCATAAGTATCAACCTTTGATGGAACAGCAGTTTCTGCCACTTTTGTCTGACCATAAAACATACCAGTATTTACATTCAGAGATTGTTGGACAGAAACTGGACGAACAGCAGGATAGGCCATGCCTAAATCTTTCTGCATCTCATGTTCCATGACATGCCCATTCTCCATGAACCTGACACCTTTCAAGCCATTGGCAAGAGAAGCAACTTCTTCAACTACCCACTTTGAAGTATGAGGCTGGATAAGTTGGAGATGTGGAGGGACAATAGAACCATGAGACACAGATATCTGAGAACCTGCATCAAAAGCAGCCTGCTGCCGAAGATTATCAAGAGGGGCTGAAACAGAACTGCCATAAAAGTGCAAATCATCTGCTGCATTTCGACTAGGTTTTAGACCTTCATGAGGGGCCCATTTTGGACTAAGCACATCATTTCGCTTCTCAGTCACCACTGGCTTGAAAACAATCACTTCATCTTCCTCTTCACCTTCAGTGTATGGGTGTGGATTAGTCTGCAAAGCTACCAAATTCATTGTTTCTTCAGGCTGCATTTCTTGAATCACATCAGCAGCTCTCAACAACCCATCATCTGTAATTTGAGGCTCAGCACCAATAACAAATTTTTTCATCTTTGAATCAAAATATATTTGCTGATCGGCCCTAACCATATTGGCTAAGGCCTTCCCTGCTGCTAGAATCCTTTTAGCACGAGCTATTTTTTCCTTACTGCCATCGCTTCCAAACATGTGCTTCCTTGAAAAGTCTAAAATAGTATGTGCAGGAAGAAGTGGTGAAAACCCTCTCAGCTCAAAGTCTTCCCACAAAGCAAGCCGGTTTTCTGTTTCTCCTTCTTCATAACGGCTCATGTTAAAGAAGCATGTCTCATCTTCATTTTCATCAAGAGACATTGAGCAACATGAAACAATCTTGTTCAAAAATGATATGCAGTGATCCCAAAAGTTCAATCTTACAGCTGACTGTTTCTCATCTATGTCACTGCCTGATGCTATGTCAGGACAACAAGCCAACCATTCTACAAAAACCATAATGCCAGGTAATAGGTAACTCGAAGAGGGATCATGAAGCTGTGCACACCTATCTAATATGTGTCCCATGAACTCAAAAACAGCAGTAAAGGCATTCTGAAGCAGAACAGCACGCTGCACGATTTCTGCATATGTCTGACCTTCAGCCTCCTTCTTCACATGGTGAATAGTAAATATAAGAATGGAGATGAGGCGAACAATGAAAAGTCCATTTTCAGAAGCATCTGCACCAAAATTCAGCTCCTCTTCTGGTCCAGAAGAAAGAAGCTCTGAGAATCCATTGCTAACCAGTGCCAGAACTTCCGAAAATGTCTCCAAGCTGGACCAAGAAAACAGTGACACTAGGGAAATTAGTCATCAGAAGTAAGCCAACAATCTATTAAATTAAGAAAACTTCCAAGGTAAAATACCTAGTGCGCGTGAAAAGAATGCCATTCAGTCGGACAAACCGAACACAGAAGGACTTGTGCATCTCACGAATATTAGATGTCTTTTCCTTGACAGCACCTGCTTCCAGTTTCATATCCTTAGATGCAGGGTTTGCTTCTCCCTTCCCTCTACCTTTGCCTGTCAAACGCACAGGTGAATCCTTGACACCAGAGACTTTTGCATCCCCGAGCAGCTGCGAGTAGCTCAGACGATTCTGCCAACACACAAAAGATGACCTTAACTTCAACAGAAATATTAAAAGGTTAAACTTTGCATGTAGATGACTAAACAATCAATCTGTGCATCTTTTAGCTTTAGCAGAAGCCTTAGCCTTCCGGACACAAGTCAAGCTGCATCTCCATGCTCAGAATTTGCTAATCAAGTTTTAAGATGAGGCACATAAAAACAGCAGATCACAATAAAAAAGATACCTTCTCAAAAGCAACAATCAAGTTATCTCTTGCAGTGGCAAATGGATTATCCACTGCCAGACTCCTAAAATAGCGATACACAGCCACCAACTCATCCCCTGAATAGGAAGCCAAAATGGCAAGCTGCAAAGATTAAAGCTCTTGTCAAACAGGAGATCAGGATCACCATAAAATAAAAAAAAAATAAAAAATTCAAAAAAGAACTCTGATTGTATGTGCTATTGAGGCCAAACCTGGTGATGGGGGTTCCCGCTTGATGGCCACAGAGATGCAGCTTGCAAGTAGTAACTTGAAGCTGCTGCATACTCACGAGTTTTGGAGTCACCATCCCCATATAGTCCTTTATACCTAGCCAGGTCACCCAAGTATATCAAACAACGGTGACAAGAGACCAAGCCTTTCTTAACATCAGTCTCCGTAACAGCTCGATTATCTGAATCCTCAGAAAAATAACCCAGAGGAAGCCCATACTTCGCTCTGATCTTCAGAATCAGATCGTGATAAAATCCAGTTGCTTCTGAAAGGAATGTTTTAAATTGAAGCCTTATCTTGTTGATTCGATCAGGTCGTGCAGGAACTTTTGGACCTGGAGGTGCATTTGAGCCAGTAGAAGCTAAAACAGCACTATAGTTAGCTCTTAGTTCCTCTATGCGCCTATAGTGCAATTGCCACAGAGAATATTCTATATTGTGCTGCTCAGAAAAACCATGGTCCTCAAGAATTATCGCTTCATAGTTCTCACGCATCTGTTGCCATGAATTGGGATCAGATGGAACTCGAGCCTGAGCTGACCTCCGGCGCTTATTCTCCAACTCAAGGTTCTGTGCAAGAAGCAAATAGAAATAAGCCATGATTGCTTGGGAGAGGGAAGATCCTTGTTTTGTAGAAGAAGAAATTAGATAACAAGGGCTGAGTTTGTAGAAGAAAAGGAAATACCTTCTCATACAGACGTTGGGCCCGCTCCCGTGGTGAAGGAGCAGACATTTTATCCATCTGCACAATCATTATCCATCAAATGTATTTGACTACTTTAAATTGCACTCAATCTGCAGGTAAAAAACTGGAAAAATAATTAGAACAGCTTAGCAACAATATGAAGAGAAATTCAGAATTGATAGAAATAAATGAGAAGCATGGAAAGGAAACGGAGAATAAAAAAAAAAAGGCATTTGAAAACAACTAAAATAAGCCGCCTTCATCCAAAATCAGATTCAATCTTTATGGTTTCATTACAAAGTTTTCCATTTTTATATACAACACCACAGGTCTTCCACACTCTACAACAAATTCACATCCCCCTCATTAGGGCATTTAAAACACCATTCAACATTCAAGACAAAACTAGAAAAAACCGATCAAGACCAATTAAGCCAAACATTAAGATTTCATGTCCTTCTCATGGTCTTGCACAGCACAACCACAACTCACTAAGACATATTTGATTCATTGTTATAATATGACTGGCAATCCATTAAAATTGAAACCTCATAAACTAATCAACTACCTTAACGCATATCAATAAAACATAAAATAAATCACATGCCTTCTCAGTCGACTACCTTAATACATATCAATAAATTTAAGAAAAAAGAAATTATGAAGTCAAGAGTCATTCTCCGTAATTTTGCACAAACTCTCCAGCTTGGTTACTGACCAAAAAAGAAAAAAGAAAACTGGCAACAAAAAAAAAAAACTGGCTTTCTCAAATTTTCCTTGTCCGCAGAGAGCAGTAAAATTAAAATTTAAAAAGGGGGAGGGAGAGAGACGTTACAGTTCAGTTTATTTCAGATTCTAAAAATTAATTAAAAGAAAAGAAAAAATCATATGGTTCTAAAATTTCTTTTCCTTGCAAGGTTTCCTCAATATCCTCAGCAGCCAAACAGAGACTGAATTTCTTTAAAAAAAATCAAATCCATAAACGAGCAAAAAAAACAACGCGTTCCCAGAAGCAAGAAACAAAAAGAAAAAAAAAGGAAGAAATAAAACACAACTACTAACCGATCTGCAAAGAGTGGATGATCAAAGCAATAAAAACACATGAAAATCAATCGGTTAGAAACCACAGATACCAAGAAATAGAGAGAGCGTATAAGAACAAAGCATACCAGAACAATCAGATCTGAGACGGAACGAGAATTTCTTCTTCGTCTGATCAAGGCATCGATGAGTGGAGTTTGATTTTCAGTTAGGGTTTGTTTGGTGATGGTTCGCTGGAGAAAGAGGGGGAGGGAGGGGGGATGTGTTTAGGTAAAAGGAGGAGATGATGAGGCTACAAATTCTATGCGTTTTCAATTTCTTTCTCTCTCTTTCTTTTTTTGCGTTTTTTCTTTCAGGCGGCTTGCTATTCCTTGAAACGCCACCGTTTTGTTCACTATTGACGAATCGGATTTTTAAGTCTTATTATCTGGTGTTATTATTGTTAATTAATTTTCTGATTATCATCAATCTTCACGCCCCGTGCCCCTAGTGTTTATCTCACTCTCCTATTACTATTTTTTTAGAATGTAAAATAATATCTCATTAATATAAAAAAGACATAAATATATAAATATATCACTGTTTTTACATTAGAATTGTGCAAAAATAACTAAAGAACTAATTGAATATATATATATATATATAGACTATTCAAGCACCAAACGATTATTTCCTCGGCTTTGATGAAACTAAACTCCTTGAAACTTTTAAATTTAACTATTCAAGCACCAAACGATTATTTCATCGGCTTTGATAAAACTAAACTCCTTGAAACTTTTAAATTTAAGCTGCTTTTATGGGAATTTGTAGCAACATGTGAGTTGAAGTCATCGTGAATCAACCAGGAATAAACAACATTATTAAGCTTCACTGAATGAAAAAACCATATCCATCAAAATATCTAAATCTTCAATCAATTGAAAATAGTTTAAATTGGGTAATTAGGATATAAAATAAAAATAAATGGCTAATTAACGTTGGATGTAAAAAAATTGACTAAATAATACAGTTCAAGGATGTTGATTATCCTTCATGATGACATTTAATTAAATGTTATTATTCAGATATTAATTTACTAGCTATTTAAAAAAATAGCTAGATGTTTTAGAAAATTATTAGGGAATAGCAAAAATAATAAAATATTTTTGGCTATTATATAATTCTAGAAAATTTTGATGTTTTGAGAATGCGTTTATAAAATTATAATTTATGTTATTTTATGATTCTTAAAAAGTTAAAAAAATTATAATTTTGAACAAAGTTTTTTCTATATTAAAATTATATTTAAAATTTTATTCCATTTAAAAAACTTGTAAAAAAACACAATAACCTCAATCAATAAATTATAACTAAACTTAACAAATTACCACATTCCACAATCACAAAATAGCTTCCGTAATGAAAAAAAAAACATATATACATTTTAAATGCATCAAGAATAATTCAATAATATAGTATTTAAGTAATCTTAAAATATATATATATATATAATTTATTTATTTATTTTTATTTATGTCGTTTATTAAATCATCTAGGCTTATCAACAACATGACTAAATTCAGCTTTTCCACCTACCTAATTGGTCTCATCTTCTGCAATGTTATTATCAAGAATTAACCTCTTTATAAATACATCAAGTTGAGTGTGGTAAACATTTAACCACTAAAACATAGCAATGTAAATTTTATTTTCTTAATCAATATTATAACGATAAAATACAACCTCTCAGTCCTCCTATAACATGAAACTAACCTAATATTAACAAGATATTAATAATAAATTAAAAGATTAATACATAAAACCCAACATTTAATATTTTATAATTATGAAAAGATTTGGTTACTAACGAGATTTTGATTTTGTTGAGTATGTTGCTCATACTGCATGTGTTTAGATGAAGGAACCTATATGGGATCCAAAGTAATAATCTGATGTGTGATACTCATGTACTAAATAATATACTCCTTATCTATAATCACATGATACATTTATGCAAATATTACATTTCCTTGTGCATCCCACTATAAAACTTATGCTTCATGTCAGCTTAACCTGGCATGATCATTATTTTTTACCCCCACAAGTTATAACATGTAATATATCACTCGTGTTGATGTTAGCTAGAATGTATTGTCTGTAATTGAACTATCACATTACACGATGTGGGCAATGTGGCTCAACCTTCTAAAAAAAATCAGTTGGACCATTGATGTTCACATGTCCATCCAATAGTGCAAATAGTTGGAATAACAATCAGTCTTTACTTCGAGTAAAGCATCTACATGACTTGTAGAATATTGATTTTTTTTAATACTAAACAACAATAATTTACTCAAATGTAATGATTTTTACTATACAAATGATTCAAAAAAAAATGAATAGCATGTTGTCTATTTAGCTCACTCTGATAGAATACAAATACATGTATTGAATTATTTTTAAACACTCTATCAGCACACCGCCTAACATTAAAAATATATTAGTTTAATTGTATTTTTTAAAGTTATGCTTACACAATATAAACGCATATAATTTTAAAATAATTTCACATTATATGCACCTGAGTGTGAGATGAAGTATAATCCTTATCATTTAAACAATCATTGATGGCAATCAAGGTATCGAGGATCTACACACGTGAAAAGGTTTTCACGATCATAATTGTTATTCAATAAAAACCTTTTGTTTATTTTGTGATAACAACAAAAACTTAAAGTAGTAATATTGTTTCTCGCTCCATACCTATCAAAGTAGCAAACATCACTCAACCTATTTAACTCAATTAATGAATGCAAGACGCGGATGTTTGTATAAGCATGATAAGATAATAAATCTCTAACTACATGTGGAAATAACATCAAAATCATCAAAGAGAGTATGATAAATTAAATGCACATATCTCCCTATTAGGTTAATGAATAATAAATACACTAGCAAATACATAGAGTATATATACTATAACATACCCATATAAAACATTAAAATTATCATAATAATTCATGCAAAATTAACAAATAATCAACACACTAAATTCATAAATTGATTATGTATCTTTTTAAAACATGGTTGTTAGCATCAGCTAGTGATGCGTAAATATCTCCTCGATTAATTTAAAATATATGCTACTTCTCTTTTCATTCAGAAAGAGGAGATGTCAATCCAAATATTCGTTCACATTAGCATCAGCTAGTGATGCATAAATATCTACTCGATTAATTTAAGACATATGCTACTTCTCTTTTCATTCAGAAGGAGGAGATGTCAATCCAAATATTCGTTCACAAACACAATTCATAAACTTATAAAGAAAATATCAAATTCATGCTCTCTTACGTTAAATCATCAAGTGTAGTTAATTTCAATAATATAAAAGAAATCTCTAATTCAACAACTTAACATCAATCAAATAGAACACGTAATTAATTAAAAATATTATTTCATAATTAATTTAATTTATTGTTATGTTCAATTATATCAAATTAACTCTAAATAATGATATTCTTAACAAATTTCATATTAATTCAGCAAAACCTAAATTTACTATAAACCTTAAATCCACTTTAAACAATTATTTTATTCCAATTAAACAAAACACAAATTTATAGCAATGTAGTATATTTGTCTTGCTTATAAGGGTAGGAAAAAGGTTGGGGTGGCAGCAGCAACGATGGTGATAATGATAGCATTGATAAAGAGAGTGATCGATTTTTTATTGTTTTAAGATCAACATAAAAGGATTTAATGGAATTTTTAAATAGATTGTAAGGGGCGATATATGGGTTTATAGAAAGGCTATATGGTTTGCATGTTCTTTTGATCTAGGCTACATTTTAATTTAATTAATGTCGCACTTTAAAATTACAATATCTATCTTGTTGCTCTTTTAACAACAATACTTACTAAATATTGCACTTTCCAAAGCACGAAAATATCAAACTATGCTAATTTGCTAATTTTTTTTAAACGATGCTATTCCACTAATTTTTTACATTTACTGTGCTAATTTTACAAAAAACAAAAACCTTGAAAATACTCACTAAATCTTTATTCAAAGGAAAAAACAACTCCGACTATCAGAGAAACAAACCCTTTATAAAGGAGAACAATTTAAAATAAATAAAAAAATCATAGTACCATGGATATTGATAACAATGTAAATTTATCTACAAATATTAAAAAAAAATCCAATTCAAAAACAATTATATTATAGATCTTTATTAAAACATTTTTTTTAAAAGGAGGGAAAATGGAAATAAATAAAAAGAAATAAATAAAATGAAACATGTGATGCTTAGGTAATAATTAGTAGCATCTTATTAGTTACCGATATTCTTGCCTTGCCTTTTTTATTATCGAGTTTTACTTTATATTTTTCTATCATTCTCTTCAAAATCTTCAATCCTCTTTTAGCCCATAGCTTTTTTCCTAATACAATAGAAAATGAAATTAATTTTTCTCTATCCCAATAGGTTATAATCATTAACTTACCTGTACTCAAATAAGAGTTGCTAGGATTCAAGAATCATGTACATTTGTATTGATCATGATAAGGTAAGTTATAATTCATTTAAAGATTCAATTAAATTTAAGATAATTATCTAAACTTTTTAAATGAAATACGAAAAAAATAGAGATGAAGTCTAATTTTATCATGTGGGCTTCAAAGTCGGGCTTGAGCTTAGAATAAAGTCATCAATCTTCTGGTTTTGACAATATAACTCACCATTCTTTAGTGAAAAGCACAAGTAAATAATCGTTATTATCTATATAAGGTCTCTTATTATATATTTTGGAACTCTCAAAAGATTAAATTAGTGCTAATTTAAATAGAAATTAATTGTACTTTTTAAAAAAAGACTTTTAAGATTTGACTCAATCATCTTTATTTTCTTTTATTATAGTCCATTTGGTGCTTCTTTTCCTTGCAGGGGAAATGTTGGCTTGTCATATTAGAATAAAATATTTTTAATTTACAATCTTATTAAAATAAAATATTTAATCAATCAAGAGACATTTGGGTTTAGTGTTTAGCTACGCTCAAGATCAATGGGTTTAACAACTCACCAAACCAATAGACATGCAGGCTCAATATTTGATAGCACCCATAAATAATGAGCCTAATAATTTACCAGATCCATAGGTGTTTGTGCTCAACATTTAGTTAAATCTAGACATTTGTGAGTTTGGCAACTGGACTTAACACTTGGTTTAGCTTGAAAATAATAAGTCTTAATCTTTCTATGGTTAGTTCTTTAGATAGCATTTTGAAACAAATAAACAAAAAGCAATAAATGTAGATGCATCACACTGTTAAAAACATTATTTGATGAATTTAATATACATATCTTCATCAATTTTAATTTTAATGTGTTCTGGTAATTTATTTAAAAAAAATAACCGGTATCACTAAAAAAAATACAAGCAACACTCACTTTAATTTATATACAACCCATGCCTATAATAAATGTATTTATTGGGGTCATGTATTAATTAAAGTTAATATTTTTCTATTGAAAAAAAATCAAAGTTAACATCTTTCATTTATTATCAATGACACACCGTATAAAATTTATTGTTCAATTATTTTTTCTTATCTCATAAAGGATATTGTAAAATTAAATAGAATATACTATTCAAAACATATCATTTTGTCTTTCTATTATTATTGATGATTATTTAATATACTTAAAATAATATGTAATGTCTTTGCTATATATTAAAATATAGTCAAATAATAATAATACAGGTTGTTATAAAGGGCAGAGCCACTAAGGCATAAAGAGACAATTGCCTTAACTTTTTTTAAGTATGTTTATATGCAAAAACATAAATTAGAAGTTGAAAAATCTCAGGAATGGAAGGGGAGTTACAAAAAAAATGTGAGGAAAAAAAATACTCTATATTTTAACGTCTAAATAAAGCAAATGCATATTTAGTGGAAAATCATCCATTTTTGAATTTTTTTATATGCATTCTATTAAAATCATTACAAAATCTTTTTTCCGATAACATTTATTTTTATATGGTTTGAGCTATTTTGAGAAAAATATTTTAAATGAGATTGATAATAAAATTATTATAAAATAATTTTAAAATATAAAAACTAGAAAATAATAATTACAATATAATTTTTTTATTTTTAAATTATTCTTAAATTAATTTCATTTTATTTTTAAATAAAAATATAATATAAATATATGTTTTAAATTGATTTCTCTATATAACATGATATATAATATCAAGTATTTATTAACTTCATCACTAATGTTATTATTATTGTTGTGTAATTATTTTGTTTTTTTTCCAACAAATCATTTATCTTTAATTGAAATTCCATATTTAACAATACATCAAATATCTTGGATTTAACAAAGCCTCCTTTCCTTAGAAAAGAGAAGACAACAACTTCCACCTATAATAATAAAAATAATAAAATCTATTTTGAAAAAAAGAAAAACTTAAAAGTTGCATTCAATTTTTTTGTTTTCATATTTTCTAAATCTTATTTTCTCAATGTTTTTTCTTTATTTTTTTTCTATCTCGTGCCAAAAGCAACCTTAACAAGGAAGAAAACGGGCGTCCGAAAATGATAACACGCACAGAATTTAAAATGTTTCGAGAGATTATTATTATTTTTCATATCAGTAAAGAAAAAACGAGTGTTGTTTTGAACGCGCCATGGAGAGAGAGTGAGCAAAGAACTTGCCAGACGCTGACTGGCTGCGAGATTATAGAGTCGGTCCACGCTTTGATTCGGACAGGCATCGGTAATAACGTAGCGCCTACTCAACCATGATTCCACACCCTATCGATGCTCTCCATGGACCCATCATGGAGATTTTCTTGCCGCTGTTTGAATTCATCACAGCCGTCCATGTAGTTTTATCTTTGACCTCGGACGGTCATAAAATCATGGTCATGTGATTCATTATCTCCATCCCCTCCACCATCGTGTTCTACCTTTTTCGCTTTTTGTTTTTTCACTTTAAAACTAACTCTGGATTCCTCAGGCAAGTGCCCAGATCACAAGAGCTCATTTCGAAAATCTTTTTATAAAATATCAATTTCTTCATTAAAGTTTATAATCATTTATGCAGCACACGAATAATCTTAATATGAATTGATAAAAATACTATTTTAAATTAATGAAATACAAACCAAATATATATTGACGTATAATCTTGAAACTTATAAATATTTGGTTATATATTAAAATTATTTGTTCAATGCATTTGAACCTTGTTTTTTTTATTCAAAGAGATATTCCTATTAATTTATGTTGAAATTATTGAAATGCTGTGTGTTTAATTGTTAATTTTAATGAAAATAATACATAATAAAATAGAATAAATAACATAAAGATTAAATACTTTTTATATAGAAATATCAAATAATAAACTAAAAAGCGTGGGTTTTTCATGTGAAAGGTTGTATTATTTATTTTCTCACAGTATATAAATTATATAAATTTTTTATTTATTTTTAATTTGATTCTTAAATATATTTTTTATGCAACTGTATTTTTTTTTACCAACTTCAAGGGTAATTGAATAAAATTTGTCAGCTAATTATGAAATTAAAAGATTAAGAATAAAATAAAAAAATATTATAAATAAATAATGGTTTAAAAGTTAACACAAAAGATTTAATTTGATCCTTGTATTTTATAAATTATAAATGTCTGGTGTCTCAATATTTTATTTCTATACAAAAATTTATTTTGTTAATTTTTAATTCTTGTTTGAAAGAAGTTATTGCATTCTAGTGTAGATAAATAAAATATTGTTGATATTAATTTAGGTTATAAATGATTTTTTTTTCTAAATTATTTTAAAAAATCAATGGAGTTTTTCTTAATTTATATTTATACTAATACCTTGCCTTTCTGAGTTAAGATTCATACAAACTCCACATTTAAATCTTATATAGAGACTTATTTCATAAATTTAGTTTATAAGATAAGATATATTTTAATATAGTATTAAAATATAAAATAGTAAATGATCATAAATTCTAATTTTATTATCTTCTCATTCCAAAAAAATTATTAAAAATAAAATATTTTTTATAAAAAATGATATTTTAAAAAGATAAATTAATAAAATAAATGTTTTATTTTTTCGCACGTGGCTGTATTTAACTGGCCTATTTCTTTGTTAGTTTCACTTTATTATTCTTGATTTTTTTTTAAAAAATGTATAGAAATAGTATTTGGAAAAAAAACATTTTAGCATTTTATTTTATTTTATTTGGAATATAAAAAAAAATTTAAAATATTACTTTTATTTATTTATTTTTTGCTTTCCATTTAACAGCTGCTTTGTAGACGCCATTAGAGCATCTCCAATGGAGAAGCCAAATGAATAGCCAAAAATAAAAAATTAATATTTTGGCTTTTCTTTGTTTGTTTTGCATACTCCAATGGAGAAGCCAAACAAAATGCTAAAATGCCTTTTCTCTCCCACAAATGCTATTTCTACATATCTCTTTAAAGAGTCAAAACCAACAAAGTGGGACCACTAAAAAAATAGACCAATTAAATGTAGACATGTGGAAAAAAATAACATTAAACAATATTAAGAAATAATAAAACACTTATTTTTTTCACTTCAATATAAATGGCTCTTCAAATGGCTTTTTTTCATTGGAATAGATATGATAAGATAAGCTATATTTATACTATTCAAAATACTATTTTATCAATTTAGCTTTTCAAAATAGCATTTTGAATTGGAGATGCGCTTAAGGAAAAGGGAGGGATGCTGGTGAAGAGATTACTATTATTGTTAAAGGATTTAAAGTTGAATTCTGACAGAGCAACCCTTTGATCACATCTAAATTAATATAACTTTACCTGCTCGAATGAGAACGCGTCTTCGATGATAAGATAACTGCGGATGAATTAAAGAATAATTCATCACCGGTTTAACCTAGCCAGGCGATACCATCCAGTATTAAATTAAATTAAATTAAATTAAACAAGGAAGAACTAGCCTATCCATTAACAATGCTGACGTAACTGCTCCGGTCATGGGCCAAAACAGGCCCAGGTGGGACCATCCGATTCACCGAATGGCCTGCATGTTGATGTTTAGCTCTCGAAGGCATATAAAAATCTGCTCTGGGCATGTTTAATGACGTGTTTTTTGAGGTTAAAATTTTGTTAGGAAATGATCTACAATTATTATAATATGGAACATGTTAAGAATTAAAGATTAATTTTTATTAATCATTAAATGCTGCTTTGTATGCATGCCTGCTTTATTGCTTGTGGTATGTAATTTGATGTTTAATCTAATATTCAGTCTGGATTTAAATAAATGCAGTTTTATTTATTTCTCAAGAGATAAATTAAACATTATTTGGATTTTATATCTATCGTATACTTGGCTGCCAAGCTTTTCCAAGAACGGCGAGACACCGCAGCCGGCGGAGCTCCGCCGGTGAGCCAGGCCGTTATCGACACTGATGTTCTGATATTGCTTTTATGATTTTACTAGCGGCACTCACTCGGACGGGAGAAGCAATAATTTTAAGACAGTTTCACGCATTGTTTGATCAATCCAGCCAAGTTTATTTTATTGGATTTTATGGACTGCAACTATGATAAATTAAATATAAAAAAGAACACACAACACATGGGATGACCGAGACCCACGCAGATTGTCTGACCAGTTGAAGATCTTGACCAAATTTACGGAGACGGCACCCCTTTTGGGATCACATGAAAAACAGGGGAACTCCTCCTGTTCACATCTTTTCTGCCGGGAAATGGGCCCTTAATCCAGCGGCAGAGGATTGGAAGCAGATGTTCAGAATGACTTTAAGCCCACCCACAGTATATACATTGCTCTCAAACTCCCTGCCAGCTCGAGAACCCATTCATTGCATCATGCGAGGCCAACTCGGACCAGCCGGACTTGCCTGGTTACAGTTGGAAGTGGAGCAGGGTAAACCAGAGGAATTGGATGGTGATCTAGGAGAGAGGGATCATCTGAACCAGAAGTTATAAGAGGTGTGGACCAGAGTTTTTAAAATGGTTTCAGATTTTGATTTGATTACTGGATTATTCAAATCAATTTTAAATTTTTTTAAAAATAAAATAATATTATTTTAGTTAAAAAAAACAAAATGATATTAAAGCGTTACAAGCGTGTTGAAAGCAAAAAATTGAAATGAAAAAGGGTCATAACTAAAAAATAAATAAACAAGTTTTAATTTTGGTTGGGCTAATATGTTTTCTGCGTAAAAGAAAGAAAAGGAGACTAGGAGAGTGAAGAAAAATCAAATAACTATTTAATTATCATGAGAAGCGTAACATGTATCATCCTTGTGGATATGCCTCCACATAAACGATAAACAAAGATAGTGATTGCCCTTTTTTAGTTTTTAGAAGGTGTTGTATTTGCCACTCTAAGAGTGTAAGCAACTCGAAACTCATCAATAATTTTTTTATTTAATTTATAAAAAGATCTAAGTATTCATAAGCCTATATGATTTATTTTAAGAGTAAGTTAGTAATTTTATCATGTTAAAATTTTAAAACTAAAATAAGAGTTTAAAATTACTTTTAAATATTATATTGTATAAATAAAAAGCTAAAATACCATTATATTCTTATTCAATTTTATAATAATAAACATGTATGGTGAAAATAATAATTTTGTCCTGGAAGATAGTTATATGATTTTAATTATGAAGGTAAAAATAATTATTACAAGTATAAATAATTATTTTTGATTTGGTTTGATTTTTATCAAAAAAATAAAACTAAAATTATTTTTTTTAAAAAAACCAAAACTAATTTAAGATCAATTTTGATTCAATATGGTTTTCTATGAAAAAATTAATTTAACTTGGTTTTTTAATTAAACTCAATTTATTTCTGATTTGACTCTATTTTTTCTATTTAAGTTCAGTTTGGATTTTTTATTTTATATTTATAAAACTAACACCAAACTAAATTAGTTTAAAATTTTTTAATTAACTTCATCAGTAATTTTTTAAAAAATTCAATTAATTTAATCAATTTTTTTCTAGTTATATTTTTAAATTTTCTTAATTGAATTAGTTTTTTTAATTTTTTTTCTCATCCCTAATTACTAGCGTACGTCTTTTAGCTTTTGTCTTATACTCCCTCCGTCCCAACTTTCCATTTTATTAACCTGACTTAAAAATTGAACTACTAATTATTTATTTACTGTCGGACCGTTAATCATGGCTATTTTAATTCAAATAAAAGATAATAATGAAAAATCATTTAAAATAGCATGCAATTAACTATATATATATATATATTAAACTCGACCAACACTTTAAGACAAAAAAAAACAAAAAAACAATTCATTTATTGTAAAGAAAACAATTCATTTCTCAAGGATAACTTCATGAAAGATTGAATGAATCACTTAACTTGTATGAAAAGAAAAATTGTTAATGAACTGGAACCACCACAAGTTCACATTCTACAATGACTGCCGTAACGAGGAAACAAATTTCTGTCAAGCTTAATTTTCAGAATGTTTCAAATCATGAGATTTCATGGATAAGAATACTCCATTCCAGGCAAAAATAAATATAACGAGGGCATATGATCAAGTCTTTAAACACTAATATCTGCCTACGATATGCAGGTTCTGCATAGCATCTCTTATAAATGGCAACATTGAACAAACATAACTCGGAACAATAGCAAGCAAGTCCTGGAATTATTTACAATAACATTATGCATATGTGCAAATTTAAAATGAGATCCAGGCATCTCAATCTCCAAGATAAGCCATGATCCTTAGGCACTTTACCTACCTAGAAGCACCAGGCATCGGGCCGCAGCAAAAACATAACAACGAAACTGAAACCCATGCGCATGCCTTGATTTTGCTTCAATATTGTAACAGGCTACTCTGAGAACTGGTTATCATCAAGTTTTCTGCAAATTCCATCTTATCCATTTCACTTTGCTCAGCCACTCAAAATTTATCAAAGGTTGACCAGACTGTAATTTCACAAGGTGTGTTCTGTATGGTATAAGCATGTTCTTTAAACCTATAACACATTTTAAGACAATAAAACAGTTAGCAAACACTTGACAGCATAAAAAAAGAAGAGAAACTGGGGATGTCATCTCTCTTTCCATAACCAAGTGATGCAAACACAAATTTCATGCAAGGAATACCTGTGATACACATCGTCTTGTAAACGTGAGCTACGTGAGCATCTCCTTTGGTAGCCATATGCGGCCTCTCCAGGCACTGAAGAAATGCCAAGTCAGCCTTTAACAGTTCAGCTTGATCATGAGAGTCGTAACCAATATCATGGCAATAACAGCAGTAATCCAACCAATCAATCGGCCGCTTATCCCAAAGAAGAGAACCCCCATCTTTCCCGCTTGACCAATTCGGCCCACAATAATGACCATATCGTGGAAATAACTGAGAAAGAAAGGCTCTTGCACCAGTATGCCACGGGACCTTAGAAACATAAGGTCTAAACCGCAAAGGATTGCCCCTACCACCACCACTGTCAACAACCCCACGCGACTGGGCGTGTCCTTTCAACTTCTTGTTTATGGTATCTGGTGCTCTAATTTTATCTTTCGCATTGATAGCCCATGGAACAATCGTTAAAAGCGACCATCCCCAGAACTTGATATCAAAACGTGGTTGTTGCCCCGGCTGTCCCATCATAGAACCCATTGATAAAACCGCAGTTGCTGGTTTAGGATTTGTTCCCGAATCCTTATTTGAAGTCATCTTGAACCATGGGGTATTAACCTTAAACTCTTCAAAGTTCATCATCGAGAAACACAATAAATCACCATGTCAAAAAATTCAGAACTGATTTTCTAGTAAACCTGCCAATAAATAATTTTTAGTATCATCAGAATCTATAATTTGATTAATTCACCAAGAAAGAAAAGGTGTGATTACCAAATTCCAAACGTAACCTACTTTCCTTAACCCTGTTTGGTTGCTGAGAAAGTTGTTAGTATTAAAACAACACGGACAAACTTGTAATTACAAACACAACTCAGTAATTTGAACTTCACGGTCCTTTTCCCTTTTCCATCCGTAAAATTATAAGAAATGATAAAAAATAAAAGAAGCTGAGATTAGTAGAAAAAGAAGTAACTTTGTTATAGTTTCATTTTCCTCCGTTTTCTCAGCAACCAAACAGAAGCGAAATCACAATTTGCGAGAATCAACAGTTACAAGCTGAAATTAAGAGAACTTACTTCATATTTTTTCATCGATTATGTCTGCTAGTCGACAATTTCTGTTGGCGGACAGAAGCTTCGCGAGTAAAGTTTTTGGTTTTTTTTTTTTTTTTTTTTTTTTTTTTTTTTTTTTTTTGTTTGTTTTTTTTTTTTTTTTTTTTTTTTTTTTTTTTTTTTATGGTCTCGCTGCCTTTCTCTGATTCCGGTCCCGTTCCTCTCTTTATTTCGCGGAGTGGATCACGTATCACCCGGTCCCCGTTTATAATCCACAGGAATCCAAGAGTAACTATTATCGTGGGATCCACATGGCTTAACGTGGCATCTCCTTACTGGATTATTGGGATACAGCGTCCTCCTCAAATCGTTTCTCGTAAGGGAAAGGATTCGAGTGCGGTAAAAGTTTTTTCAAAATATATTTAAATAATATTTTTTTTTATTTTTGATATTATAATAATTTAAAAATATTTTTTTATTTAAAATAAAAAAAATCCAAAATTTAAAAAAAATACAGTTGAACATACAGTCAACGAGCATCTAGTTCAAACAACATTAGATTCCTCTCCTTTTCAAAGATTTTATGTTCAAACCTCCCTCTGTTATAATTAAAAAAATCTATTATCGTGGGATACACCTGCCTTAACTTGATTTCTATTTAAAGAATATTTGAAAATATAGTACAAATCATATTTAAAAAAATTAAAATTTTTATATATGTTGAATCGTTCTCTAAAAATAATTTTTTAAAAAATAAATAAAATATTATTTTAATATATTTTAATAAAAAAAATATTTTAAAAAATAATATCAATCACAATTTCAAACATGATATACCTAGATTTATGAGATATATTATTGAGATGTTTCTAAAATAATATATTTTAAAAATATATTAAAACATATTTTAAAATTATTTCTTATATTTACAATACAATACTTAAAGATATATTAAAATATATGCTTTTTAATATTAACTCATTTAAATAATTAAAAAATTATTATTTTTCCTTAGAAAATACATTTATTAAACTGCAATGCTAAACAGACCAGTAACTTCGTCCACATGATGTCGATAATACAGTTAAGGCGCAATGTCAAAGAAACTTCCACTCTGATGTCGACGACATGCCGTTCGTAATTTATCACCTACCTATAACAACGAAAATAGGAACCCGCCAAATTAAATCCAAGAATTAAAATGGGATCAAGCCATCATAGCGGGTCCAGAAGATTCGAATAATTCTGTTTTGAAGCTAGCATATTCGATAACCTGGGATTGATATTTTTGGATGATTCGAGCAAATTGGATTGGCCAAGTCAAAATTACCTTCAAAATAGACTAGATTGAGTTACAAGCATTTGACCATGAATATGCATCCATATTGCTCACCATTTTAAGGGGACAAAAAAAAAGTCTCTTCCAAACTGTTCAATTCACATCTCCACCTAATCTTGACACGACACAGCATACAACATTTTGTGACACAGAGAACACTTGATCATTACGAATTCAACCATATCCGCACTAGAAAAATGCCCGCAGGAACGGAAACAGGCAGAGAGAGAACGAAAATCTAAGGTAGGCAGGGGTGCAGGGGTACAGGGGATACAACTATATGCAACACTGAAGAATGTACAAGACCACGAGTGAATTTCGTGGGCACCACCATATATGGTCAGTTCCATGGAGGGGATGATGGTCTATAAATAAAATCTTGTGAAGATGTTGTGCCGTAGTTCAGATCAAGGTTGTGGAGTTGTTCCATGAGCTGAGAACGCCTTTCCTTGAAAAAATCCAGCCGAGTTGTTAATTCTACCAAAGCTGAAGATGCTACTGATGGATGTCTTGGATAGTCCATCGCCTGCAACAATGGTGAGTGACACATGGATTGAAAAAAATAATTCTTGCATGGTATTACTGAAAAATTAGCTCTCTAAAATATGCAAATTATAGGACCGCGTGACAAGTTAAGGTCTTGATAAAAGTCAACGCATCCGTGTGTTGAGCTTAACTATAGTCGGCAAAATAATTGTAAGCAAAGAGTTACCTCCACCGCTCTGGAAGTGGAGGGAGCAGAATCAATACCACAAAGCTCGTCCATGGACATATTTGTTGATGCCTCGGTACTTTTTGAGTCACTAATACTTGTTGATTCCATAAATTGATTTCGAGGAGGTTGCCTGCTGCTGCTTCCAGTTGCTAACCCTGGTCCTTTAAGATGTCTCCGATCAGTCCCCAACAAACCCTCCTGTAGCATAGCAGCCATGTCACATATTTAAGAGCACAAAACAGGTATTATTTGAAACAAAAGGTCATGCTGCAAATAGATGACTTCAAGATGAATTAAAAAAAGAACCACCACATTATAAAGGAAATGTAATTGATTTATCACCAGGCTCAACTCTCCATCAAATGCACTCTAATTTTTCCTAGAGAATGTTTACCTGCTCATCCAAAAAGTACTTTTTTTTTTTTTGAAGGTGCCGTTCCCAAAGTTATGTGGCGTCTTACCTGTCACATATCTCCATTTGTTTCCTGTTTATTTTTATTTTCAATTTTATAAATCATTTCGAAGACAACACACTTAATGAATCAAGAATCCCTAGAAAAGGAGCTTCTCCATCTCCTTGATCAATTAATGTCCCAGACATTTATCTCAACCTTAGATGATGCCCAGCTCGAGGCAGGTTCATGATCAACATCATAGTAAAATGACCAGAATCTCTAACACAACATATTGGCATGATATCCTGATCAAGGGACTTAATTAGCAATAAAGCTTTAGCAAAAAATGCAAAGGAACATATGAGAAGGAACGATTCATTAGTTAATACTAGAAAGCCTTGCATTGAAATTTTCCTTCGTCATGCCATGAACTTTAGTTTAATCACTGTACTTTATTTATCTCTATCTCAAAGGCCAAAAAGTTGGAAGATTTTTTGGCAGCCAGGCAGGCAGACAATCCTAAAAATGTTGAATAACAGTTAAATCACTGGTCATTTTAACTAACAATGGAGGAGTATGAGTATGAGTAAAAAAATTGGAAATAGGGAAGCAGACAATGATGATGATGACCACCTCATTCAATAACAAGTGAGATACATGGGTAGGGTGGATGAAAAATAGAAGGTATTGCAAATCAAAAAAAGGATGGCACAATCAAACAGGCTGCAAATACCATGTTAAATAAGTACCCATTACTATAAATGCTTCAAGCACATGCAGCAATGTACATCAAGACCAATAAACTTAGCTTGTGGCAAGGAATACAAGACTAAGATGGGTTGGAGTGATTCACGTATCTCCTTTCTCAAGCTCATTAAATATGTTTTTTTTTCCTTCTTTTTTTGTGAAAATCTCATGTTTGCCAGTCAACTGTAAACAGAGCTCCACAATACCTCAGTTCTTTGTTTCCTCTCATGATTAACAAAAGCAAGGTTTGTATCAAAATCTTGCTGCAAAAATCTCCTGCAGAAGTCAAACACAATAAAGGAAATATGATAAGAATTCGATAGCAGTGAAACAACCTATCTCGTCTTGGTCACTGCCACATACACCACTAGGTGAAACAATGCATCTCTATTCCTTGATAATGACAACATTGTTGTTCTGTTTAACATTCATTGCTACCTCAAGGAAAAGTGACATGCAACTAATTGTAATTATTGCCACATTAGGTGGAGAAATTACAAAGATGATATGACTTTGCAGACTCACTGTTGAGGGTTATGATTTTGAACATGTTGATAACAGTCACTTGCATCCGAGAGTGAACCATAATGATGCTGTCTTTGCTGATTAAGTTGATGGTGAAGTTCTGCAACTTTTTGCTTCAACCTGGTCACATCCGCTTCGGCTAGAGCAATCTCCTCAAGCTCAGCCCTTGTCTTCAGATCAGTTAAGTCATAAGAATGATTGTTACTCCAGGTTTGAAAGAAAGAAAAAAAAGAAAAACAAAAGAGGGGGAAAATTCAAAGCTCCTCGGGATCTACACATACTTTAGAATCCATGCCGCGAGAATTGGAAAACTGTCCAGAAGACATGCTCAAACCAACTTCCAATGCAGCTCTAAGATCTCTTTCAGCTTGCAGCTGCTCTTGCAATCTTGCAACCTATGAGGTAATTTGCATTCAGTCAACACAAACACAGTGTAGGAAAACAACACTGTTAGTTTTATTCCATTGTACAGGCTGATTAAGTAAGCAAACAAAGGCAGAAGAAGACCATAAAAAAATTCAAGGGCTTGAGAGAAGATGATCACAATGCAGTTCCAGAATACTAGAAGCATGCAATAAGGTGTACCATCAACATGAATCTGGTACTAAAGATAGCTAAGCAAGCATAAAATGCCTTTCTATACTGTCAAAATTGTACAGATATTGGCTAACTGGTAGTGTTCTTCCTCATTTGTTCTGTTCTTCTATAGTGGAACTGGATTGAATTAAATTGTTTATTCCACACATGTATATTGAAGTAAAAATACCACATTCGAAGTAGGCATGGCAAAGTTTTTCCACCACCAATTTAACATTCAAAGCAAAAGGCAGCACACAGATAAAACCTGGTAAAACATTGGAAAGAGTAAGCAGCATGTAATGAGCTAAAAATAATTACATCTTGTTCAAGTGCCAAGCGACGCTCATGCAAAGCTTGCTTTCTCCTCTCTAAGCTTGCTTGTAAAATTGCATTTCCACGAGCCTGGAAAGGCACAATAGCCTATCCTATCAGGAAAAACTGCCAACATTTCATAATAGAATAGAAAACACATTTAAATAAAGTATTGAGACCTCCTTTGCAATTCTGTGCCTCAAGTCATTCTTTGCAATCTCAAGCCTTTGAATAGCAAACCTAAAAGGAATACAACTCTATATGGTTAAATAGAATAGCACACAAATATGGATCAGGTTAAGCATGAAAAAGTTATTTAGCAACAGTTGATCATGCTTCAGAGAAAGACTCAGAAGCTAATGCAAGAACCTATTGAACAATTACTTCAGCCCCAAAATAGAATAGCACACAAATATGGATCAGGTTAAGCATGAAAAAGTTATTTAGCAACAGTTGATCATGCTTCAGAGAAAGACTCAGAAGCTAATGCAAGAACCTATTGAACAATTACTTCAGCTCTCACATAGACTATCAACGGTAGAGTGTCTTCATGTATTGAGACACAAGGATATAATGGAAAGCAAGAGCTGCAATTCAGAGTAATTTTACCACCTTTTTCTTTTAAGAGAAATGGAGACAGATAATGAAAATAAAAGCATAATTAAGAAAAGCATAATCCAATAAATGTTGGTTCTGGTAAGCTCAAATTCTTTACTTAGACACCACTATATAATTTGTGATTCACATTTCTCTACCCAGATTTAACTTAAGAGATGTTTTTTCAAATATATTTTTGAAAGGGATAAGAGACCATATGATATTAAATGCCAAGTCAGAAAATTATGTCACTAGAGAACTTTCAAGGAGAAATGAGGGAAATAAATTATTATAATTGAAAAGAGAGAACTGTATCATGTTAGGCTCAAGTGGAATTTATACCAATGACAATACCAATGCTATACTAAATTACCTGGAACACTACAAGTTGATTTTAGAGCATTGACATGCACAATATCAAGGTGGTTACATTAATTTAAACTGGCTTGGCAGCATAGGCTGCAAAATGATATGCATAGATATGGATTTTCAGCTTTAAAATGTCAAATAACATGTATTAATGTTGTCAAAGGCAATGCATAAATTGAGTATCTCACTCCTCTTCTGCAGAAGAATCAACTGATTCCATTGATGGCGTCTTTCTGGCCTGCACAAAGATCAATAGTATTATTGGGCTTCTACTTACACTCTAGGAATATAAACTGCACGAACTCAACTTATACAAAGATCACACTTTCTTCCTCCACAAGAGAGAACCTATGCCACCCCACACCCTGATTGCTATAATATAAGGTGCAGGAACAGTTTTGGATGAGTGGGGAACCAATTTGAGGCAATTAAAAAACTCACTCCAAACATCCTTCAAGGCATCTTATACTTGGAAATTATGTTCCACACACGACCATTATATGCCTGTAACCACATCAGGTTTTCAGGATAATATATGACAATAGTTATATTGTGTAAGCCTTTGATGTTTGTCACTGCTTTGCATTTGCCCCAATGAGTTGAACTTGCAATTCTTGATCCCTCAGAAAAAACTTAAATCAGTTCCTTTATGAAACTTTAAATGCTTAATCAAAGTGCATCACTCTGAAATCCTTTCATTTACATAACATAATGGGTGAGGATTTTACAGAAACATTCTTGCTCTAAATTTATCAGGAATTTCTTTCAAGCTGAAAAGGAGCATCATTAACTGCAACTGATTTTAGGTTTCTTGGTAGTTAATAAGTGAAAGAAAAAAATCAATAGATGATGGCTTACATTACTTCTTCCCCAGAATGTTGATCGCTTCCCATTGAGATTGGAGGCTGAAACTTTACCCGCTGACTTCTCAGCAGATGATTCCAGTCCAGATATGAGTATGGGAGACACAGGATCTGCCAAGGCTAGAATTTCACCCATTGATTGGTAAGATTCACCAATCGGTAACACATTTGAAGCATCCATGTCGCTTGTTGAATTTTCATTTCCTTTCTTTGGTTTACTTTGTTGTCCTATGAGTTGAGCATTGGAATCTCTCATTTGTACAGGATCAACAGAAATATTTGAACTCTCAGCAGGAGCATTATTGGTTCTAGGTGATCCAATATCTGAATCATCACCACCAAATGCCTGCAAGAGTAAAATCGAATGTATACATTGGGCAAGATAATCATAGGTCAAAGCTGACAAGAGTTTGAACAAAACGGAACAAAAAAAAACTATACAGGATGATCATATGACATTTGAACAGTTTAAAATATTTGTTCCACTACTTTTACCCTCGCCGTTTGCATAACAAGGGAAATTTAAGACTAGCCACCAGATGGTTGTGTGGGTCCTAGTAGCATAAAGGAAAGATCCTTGATGACCATAAACCAATAAATTATTAGGAGGTTCTCATTCATACACTTTATAGGCATAAGTTAGCCAGATGCCGAATGCATAAATCTCAAATATCAATGCAAATGTAATCATCTCCACTGTAATAAAACCAACTTAAATTCAAGAAACTTCCTACACTACAATTTTCAACTTCTTCATTGTCATCGGAATAATTAAGATGCTCTGGACAGAACAGAAGATGAAATCCTAAAAAGTTTCTCCACAAAACCAAACTTCCATGAATTGTCCAATTATTTGACTCGTTAGGAAGAAGTTTCAAACCAAAAACTAAAAGAAGGACCAATTAGGAGAGACAGGGACCATTCATATCCCAATTATCACAATTTTGCATCCTTAGCCACCCACCCTTTGATGGTATTAAGTGTGTAATGTTTAAGATGAGTACATGCCATTTACAAACAAATCTACTGAAATGATATAGCAAAAAATAACAGGGATGAAATTTAGGACACTGTACTCATCACTCCCCACATAAAATCCGAATAAAAACACCATGCCAGTATTTGAAAATGCCAATTGGTATAACATCACCAGAAGCAGAAAAGGAAAAGAAATTATCTTTGCCAGGAAGCACAAAAAAATACAACCCATTGACAAACAGTTAAACTGATCACAATATCCCAACAATTTCAGGCTAGAGACATCGTCTTCCAGCACCAAGTGACGTTGCAGGAAATTTTATCTTCCTAAAGACATGATCACTACTGATATCACTAATTCAACATGAAGGAAAGGAAGAAAGAGAAGTCAGTGGCACATGCATGTGTGTGTATATAAGAGAACCTTATAATCATAGAGATCACTGCCAGCGGAACCACTGGTTTCACTCAATTTTCCACTGAGAGCACGTTCAGGATCATTATCTGTATCTTGATCAACTTCATTTTCTGCATCATGATAACCATTGTCTTTCATGTCCATATTTTCATCATCGCTTGAATCATCACTTGCACTGTTTTCTATCTGGGAATCAGCTGAAATAGAGCACCTGTGTAGATTTTCATCCTGAAACAACATGACATGCAAAGCATCATTCTTCATGCAGGGATCAATAATTGTCAATAATCCTCATTCCATAATAATCACACACTTTTACCCATTTATGTCATTTTTTAAACGGACCATTAAAGGTAAAAATGTACTAAATGAAATTTAGAGGAAAAAATAGATTGTTGAAGAGTGGTGGCTTGGAACTGCATTAGACTCAAAGAGATGTACCTTTTCCTAGAATGAGATATTGTCATGGAGTCAACTTGACCCATTTATTAGGCAAGTTCCATATCTTAACCAGGTAAACACTAAAGTCAGGTGTCACTCCCTATACATTACAAGCAAACGCATCTTAAACAAGCTGAAACCAAGCATGAATGACCGTGCAAAAGAAAATTCAGCAACATTTTCAGTTTTCATAACAGCAGCACACTTTGTACCAAACAAACAGAAGTCATAATACCAGAACTTAATTACCAATGTATCTTACATCAAAAATATTTTCAAACTCCTCCAGAAGTGTTGTAATGATGGCTTGAGCATTATTAGCAGCATTTGCAGCAGCAAGCAGCTGAGCAGAATTATCACCGTTAACATCAAAGTCATCCTCCAGCTCACATTCCCCAGCTAATAAAGGACGTAGTAGCAAGGGTGCCATGCAAGCAGCAACAGCAGATGGATTCATTCGATTTTCATGACCATGTGAAGAGATTGTGTGCATCATCTTCAGAATTCTGCAATAATAGCCAGAACTTAACTACCAGATTCAAGCAAGTATAAGATGGATATACCAAAAATTATTGTTGACAGGAACCTAACAATATTTAGTCACAAAGCAAGTAAATTTGCAGTCATTTGCGAACATGGAAAGATTACCTCTGTAATAAGCGCCGATTTGGTTCTGGAAATGTCTCCACTATTGCAGACCGCATTGCATTAATCCGAGCTTCCTTCCGATCAATTTCTTGTGAAATACATGGCAAACAAACAATATCAATATCTAATCATGCTGATAAAGTTCTAGTCCACTATTAAGAAAGGGAGATACTTCTATACCGTACATGAACCCATACGGATAATAACTTTTAAGAAAAGATCTGATAGACTTTTATTTTTCCATCTGAAGATTTATTGATTCATACACTTGACTAGTAGATTTATTTTTATGCACTAAGTTATGATGATTTAATTTCATGGTGCAGGAATAAAAGGAAGGTTTTAGATTGATAAGCAATACTTTTAGCTTACCTTTGATGAGATCAAAGTTAGCACTTAGCATCCTTGAATTAACCAAAACTCAAGGTAATCTAAATATGTATGCATTTTGAGCATAAATTCAACATGAACCAATTTGACCCACTTCTTTAGATTATATGGATGAAACATTTCATTATAATCAAATCTGAGCTATCCATCTGCGATTAGAAGGAAAAACAAAAGCTCCAATTCATGAACAATGGACATGAAAGTTTTTCTATCATTTGAAGTAAGTTTTGTTAAAATATCAATGAGAGATTGGAATGTTGAAATGGTTCCCCAAAATCATTCAAGAAACAACACTGAGCAATATGCATCACACTCTAGCGTATGTTCATAAAATATAAAATAAGATAAGAAGGGAGATACAGATCTGAACTTACTATATGCCTCCAGCAATGCAGTGCAGCAAGATGCAGGAACTGGAGAGGAGGGTAGTTCTCTTAAAACATGCTGCATTTAAAAAATGTGAGATGGACATGGAATAAAGTGTAACTTAAAGGCAAAAGTTATATCATGAAAGCCAGAAAGTACCTTCACACAATCACCAACAACATGAGCATCCTCATCTGATTCAAACTCAGTCTTGCCTATAAATGATCAAGAAAATTTGAACAGAAGTCTTAGTTTAGAGGTTGTGCAAGCATTTTAAAAACAAAGGAAAATAAAATTAAGCTGGAATCTTCATACAAGAGTTCCCCAGTTCATCAAGAACATTCAAGAAAATTGCTATCTTGAGAGGAACTCTACCTTGTTCATATTCTTGTACTCTGCGGTCAACTTCCTCAACATCTGCAGACTGACGTAATAGTCCTTCAACTTTGGTTCCTGATGGAAAGATAAACACCATAAGCAAGCAAGCACACCGCAAGTGAGGACAATAATTGACCACAAATTACACACACACACATATAAAATGACGAAACAGCCAAGTGCACAGCGAGTGAAAAATATACATAAAAATGTATGCAGCAATTAGGAGGACCAAAAGAAGAAAAAATATTGAGTCCCAAAACTGCTGGCCTGCTATTTTGCACCATTTTTAACCATAATGCCACACTTCTGCGAAACATATTATCATCAGATTGAGCATGCAAATGCTAGTCACTACTTGATATTGTAGCCACTTACATAGGTACTTGTACTGCTGAAATCAGTTTTTTTTCCTAATAAAGAAAAAGGCATAAAATAGAATACCAGTTTTTCTAAAACAATATATCAGAAAGGCCACATTTTTCATTAAAAGAAAATTTTAGATTATAGAACAAGAAGCTCAGAAAAAATGGGGATTACAACTTTACCAAACTTCTCAAGAAATCGGAGAGCTTTCTCAAGGAATGAAGGACCACCATCAATATCTTCAAGGGCAAGTAAAATGGGTCTTCCAATAACCATTGACTTAACAGGATGTTTATCCCTCCCTGATCAAAATGCGATACAAATGCAAAGCCAGAATAGGAGTTAGCACGTTAGCTGAAGTGAATATCATTTCCAAATTCCAAAAGAAAAGGAAAGGGGAGAAATGGAAAGGATAGTTTTTTATGGTTGAGAAGAACAAACATTGATGGAAAGACCCTTCAACAGCTTCATTTGGGTCACTTTGGAATACCCTGTTGTGTCCAATTACAAGGGCAGCACTTGGTGCTTGTGAAAGAGCATGTTCAAGGGCTGTCTTCCACTCATACAAATCCTCTGATGTTTCAGCCTGAAATTTAGAGCAGGAAAGCCAACAATGACTTACACATCGAACACACTTGAAGAGATAAGCAATGTTGAAAGAAAGAGAAAAATACATGTTAAGAAAGAATCAAGCTTGAAAAAGAAAAGGTATAAGTAAAGTACCTTAAGGGTGAAAGCTCGCCCATCACGTCCATCAGGAAACAAAACAGTTAACAATTTCTTGTCTTCTCTAACAACGACACTGAAAATAAGAATAACAACTATTACCAAGTCTTCAGAATACAAGCTATAAACAGTATTTAGTAACCAGATGTACCTTCCAGTGTTATTCAAATCAATGCCCCCCAAAGTAAGATTTACTTCACCTCCTCTTTGTGGTAGAGCACTCTGCATGAAAATTAAAAATGAGCATTATTTTAATTAGTTCACAACCATGAAAAAGTTCAAGACAGGCATGTTAGGTAGTATAATGAACAAGAGACGACACATGTTAAAGTACCAAAAAAACTTTACAAAGAAACTGAAATTTCCATCGAATACTGAGAGCAATAAATCATCATCACCATCATATAACCAAAATGTGTAGCTAGATCAAACATCATTTTATAAACCAATAACCCAATGTTTAGAGGGGTAATCTACATGTCCATCACAAAAATAGACAATCAAGCAATGATTATAAAACATATTCAAGTAAAAAAAGAACATGGGATGAATAAATCAGACTAACAGGGTCATTTTTGAAAAACACCAAGGAAGTGCGTGTAAGGATAAACCACCGCTTCTTCCACGACTTCCAACCTATTCCTGCAGAAATTCAACATTAACTTAATTGAGTAGCAACAAAAGGTTTCAACAAGCTCTAAAGACAATTCAATGAATTATAATATTTTTTACCGATGTACTTCAACCTATATTGATAAAAGAAGATGCACTTTATACAATTGATAATTAAGCAAATATAATTATCATCTGAAAAAATGTAAAGCTGATGGGTGGGAAAAAGGTAATTGTTCGAACTGAAAATGGATTGTAGAATTTTTAGATATCATATAATTCTACCTAATTTGCCATGGTTCTCAAAAATCCAGTTCTCAAAGTGGATGTAAAGCGTTCTGAAAATGAATGTTCACAGCACCCAATACTCAAGAAATTGGAACAGCACTTCAAATTCATGTATATATCTATTTGCATACTTCATTAAAGAAAATCGCTATAGCTGAAACATAGCATTTGCACACAAGCCCTCGCTATAGCTGAAACATAGCATTGGCACACAAGCCAAGTTTCACATAAATATTTACTTAGATCAAACAAGGAATAATAATAAAAAGTTTGAGAACCAAATCAGGACATAGAAAAATAAAACCGAAATCAGCAGGAAAAAAGTTGTTACCGACCTTTTGAAGAAATGAAAAGTGGGCCACTCTTGAAAACCTGCAAACATATGACATAGAAGATATGAATAATTCCTACCTGCCTAATATATAGAGACAACTAGAAGGAAATAACCAATATACTTGCTGCGTTCCCCAATAATATCATCAAGTGAACAGCCAAAGTATTGTACGAGCTATCAATAAAACACAGATATTTAACATAATTTTGGTTTGGTAAAGCAGATATTTCCAGAAAAATCACGTATCAACACATTCAGTCTCTTAACCATTAAGTATTTTTGACAAGCTATATAGCAAACAATCACAAATTAGCATTCGATATATACATGGCTCACCAAGTAGTTTTAGAGTCTGATGTGTAACCCAAGTTTGCACTGAAAGCAGCTCTATCTTAACCTTATTGTTGTATGATTATTTGATAAAATGCACAAATTGAGAACAAGAATTTGACACAGAGCAAGGGCATTCCAGCAAGAAATATCCAGACGACAGGAAATCCAATCATGTTCAAGTTTCTCTCTTTAAAACTTCAAATTGCCAAGTCTCACCAGTACATGTTTTAACAGAATTAAATACATATCCATCCCAAATTAATCCTCAACCACAACTACTTATCTAAAATCAAAGAATGATCCATTCTTGGGGATGAACAATCAATTAGCTTCAAGACCCACATTACGTCGGGATGATACCCTGTATCGTGTCCTTCCTACTGCATTGGTAATTGTGGATTTAGTTTCTTATGATTATGAAAAAATTAGAAAACGTGAGCACAACTCTGATAGATTTGCATCACAGATTCCTTATCGTTTTCTGCATTTATTGCCATTACAACATGAAATATCCTAGTTTTTATCTCCTTATCTCCGATATTCCTCGTCCTCAAAAAAAGAAGCATGTTAAGAAGCAAATGCACTTCAAAATTCTATTACCAAAAAGAGCCACTGAACCTCTCTATCCGCACCAAAACATATAAATTCGAGAAAAAGAAAATAAAATGCTTCAATTTCTCAAAAAAAAAAACAAAAGAAAAACCGTTTCGGTTGTTGACTAAAACAAAGATCCAAGAAAAAATCAAATCAAATTCAACTCAAATTCAAATTCAACCAGAAGAAATTTTTTAAAAAAAAAAATCACGCACCGTATTGGAAGGTCCGGCTCAAGATCCAAGAAAAAATCAAATCAAATTCAAATTCAACCAGAAGAAATTTAAAAAAAAAATAATCACGCACCGTATTGGAAGGTCCGGCTCTTGGCCGCTCGAGAGCCGCTAAAGAAGCCGACGACATTGAAACTGGAGGGGAAAAAACCACAATAATCCTTGAAAATGCTTAGCATTTCCAAATAGAATATTGTAACTTCTCCATTGAGTCAACTCGCAGCAGCCGAGTTCCGCATCGTAGGTGGGCTCTTTATGTTAAACTCGAGCGGCAGTTCAAGATCTGACTGGTTGTGAAAACTAGTTAGGGTTTTTTATTTGACAAAAAAAGGGCAATGAAGAATAAACAACAACAACAACCACCAGAACTACCAAGCGGCAAGCAATAACTGTAAATTTATTAGTGTTTTATTTATTTATTTATTTAGTATCTCATTTGGTTTAAATTTTACTTTTGATGATAGTATTGGTTTTAGGTATTGGATCAGGTAGAGACTACAGAGGGGGTGTAATGGTTGTGCACTAATAATTTTGTAATCTGGTGTGCGTGAGCGATTGAGGGGAGGGAGTGACTTAAGCTTTGCTTTTCACTCACTTCTCTTGCTGGCTAGATAGAGAGAGAGAGAGAGAGAGAGAGAGAGAGAGAGAGAGGGAGACATGTTAGTGAAGGGAGTGGTGGGGGTGTGGGCAGTGGGTGTGGAAATCAGGTCAGGGTCCAAATAAAATGAGACCATGTTTACCACCTTTGAACTTGTTTTGAAACCCCTGAGCTTATTTGTGGGTTTTTTTTTTTTTTTTCAGGGGGGCCGGCGCGGGGGAGGAGCAGTTATTTTACTCGTTTTAAACTTTTTATTTTTCAGAGAGGGGGGGGGGGGGGGGGACTATGTAGAAAACGACATTTAGCAAACGATGCCACGTGTTGTTGTTAATGGTAGGTTTAAGGAGTGTTGAAATAATATTTTTTAAAATTTTTAAAACATATTTTTCATATTAACATGTGAAAACAGTTTAAAAAATATAATTTAAAATAAAAATATATAATAAAACTCCAGTTGAAACGTGAGGCAAGACGCTCGAGGCATTAAAAAAATTTAATTTGTTAAATTCAAACTTTAGAGTCAAGAATTTATTTGAACACGCCAGATTAATATAAAATTACGTCTTATTTAAACAATTGATACAAATCAAATAGTCTTGATTGATGCATAAATTAATCCAATGATAGCCATATTAGGTTTGATTAGCTAATCCTGGACCATGCTTGTCAACGAGGTAAAAGTTGCATGTGAGTGCATTTGAGCAATGTAGAGAAGTTGGTTGTTAATGAAATACTAGACATCTCAGGGGTTTTTATTTTGTACTTGCGGAGACCCCCTCCATAGGTAATGTTTAGGCTGCATATGTCTTTCACCTGATTTTATATATGCGGTGAAACAAATAGTAACTCTTGTTATGTGTTGCGAAAGGTATTAAAAAATTAAGTTTGAAGTATAATTTTTATAAAATAGTTTTTTAATTTTTTTAATTAAATTTTGTTTGTTTTTACATTTTAAAACGTTTTTAAAACAGATTAATTTTTTTTATTTTTTCTTTGTTTGAAATAAATATTTTTTTTGTGTTTTTAAATTATTTTGATGCGCTGATATTAAAATAAATTTAATAAAAATATATATTATTTTAATAAATTTTCAAGTAAAAAATACTTTGACAGGTAACTAGAACTACATTTCTATCAAATATTTTATATATATTTTTTGTTATATGTAAAGTTCAGCTATGATTTTTACCAGACATATATCTAAATCCAGCTAATAACAACTAAACATGTTTTTTTTTAAATTATTTTTTTAAAACTATAATCACAAAAATTATCTAAAAATAATTACACTCTAAAGCAGGTGCAATTACTTTTTAAGTTATTGTTTTTGTTTAAAAAGTATTTAAATAATTTATTTTATTTTTTAAAATTTATTTTTAATATAAATATATCAAAATTATTAAAAAAATAGAAACACAAATGAATTACATATACAAACAGTCCCCTCAAAAAAGAGTCGGTTTAAGGATGCTTCCATCTAAAAATATAAACAAAGCAAATTGAAAGGGGAAAAAAAAGCAACCAAGGTTCTACTATACATAAACACTTGTTACATTATGGATTAAAATAATATAGTAATAATGTTTTTTTGAAAAAAATCGATCATTATACTGGCTACTAGAGGTGACGCAATCTTTTTCATACTATCCATTGATTATTGTTAAATTGATTGAAGCTATGATTTCTAAAGTGGTTGCTGTCTAAGGTTTTTTTTATATATATACTAGTATTTTAGTTGCAATTAACTATATATAAAAAATTAATAAATATTAAATAATATCTGAAAATCAAAATTGATTGCACGTGCATTATATGGGACAATATAATCACTATTATTATTGTGTTTAAATGATATAAATGGTATCTTTTATCAATTAAAAATACTCTTTTTTAATATATTTGGAATTGTCATATTGGCCTATCCCTTGCTAAAATGATGTGGATGGCTTGTTGAGTTGATAATTTTTTTTCATGTTTTTTTAAATTTAATTTTTGAGTTTGACGCTTCAAGTTTTAAAAATAACCCTTTAACCCCCCTTTCCCTTGAGATCTAATTAATATTGTGTTTGATTATTATTTATTTTATTTTAAGTAAGTTATTTTTGTTTTTAATTCTTCCTCGTTTATTTTTTTATTTATCTGGTATTGTCTTAGTTCTTTTAATTAATATTTTTTTACTTTGAAAAATGTTTTATATTTATTTTTTATTTTATAATTCAACATTAATCTAGCTGAGAATCAAGCTTTTTAACTGAATTTATATTTATAATTTAATGAGCTACAAATCTAGAAATTAACTCAGGTATAGAGAATTCCACCATGTTTGCTTGTTTTTTTCCTTTCCTTTTTAAGTTTTTTTTTAATTAATTTCACCACTCAACATGTATTCAATTGAAGATTGAGTTTTTTTTTTTGTTTTTTTCTATATAATTTTCACTGATTTTAAAAATAACTTGGGTTACTTAAATTTTTTTAGTTGTTGTTTTTTATTAAACTTGTATTTTTTATAGATGAATTTTGTTTTTAATCAAATTAAATTATCTAATATTACCTAAATAATCTAAACGATACAGGGTCTCTCGTGGCGCTTGACTATTCCGATGAACTGCTAAGCACATTAATGTGTTTTTTAATTGTATTGTAACAACCTTACTAATAAGATCTGTACATTCTGAGCGAGCATGCAAAGAGTAATTTACACCAATATGAACTCCTTTGCGCGTATATCATCACCACCGCCTTAGTATTTTTATTTTTTTTAAAGTACAGCTTTCAAATATCATAAAAAGACATGGAGAAAAAAGCAAGGAGTTTTTTTTCAATGACCAATGCAAGCTTTTATTAGATCCATCCAAGGTCCGAATTTAGAGTGACATTCTCGCTCTAAAACGTGAAAAACCAATATGCTTTCCGGTTTAATTTTAGAAACCAAAAACCCCATGCTTTTATTTAAGAAAAGGTTTAATCGCTTCAGATGACACTTTCGCCAAAACATGGCATGGCATATCTACGTAGAAAAATCAACACCAGACTGAAAGGCCACCCGTGACTTGGCACTCCTTGATTGGTTACTTGTCCGTTGCTGAAACCGAGTGTCTTCCTTTCCATCAAAACAAGGAACCGCCACCAAGCATGAAGGACGTATTTTGCTTACCTCTTCAAATCTTATTTACTTTCCGAACAACCACACACAACTCCGTACCAGATGACTTAACGGTGCATGTCAGCCACGCGCCACCACTCAGAGAACGGGCAACAACAAATTCTCCTTCCGGGACCACGTTCTCCTCGTGAGTGATCCTCCTGTCTCGCCTGCGATCAGAGCGTGTAAAACAAACTCTATTCTTGCGAGTTTGTATGGGTAGTTAAACGGGTAGTTACCGAGTTATTAAGCGGTAACAGGTCTCCTGCCTCCCTGTACCGTTTTGTCTATTTCAGTAAAAACAGAAACGAAAGCATGTGAAAGACACCTTGTGGTTTATTTTTATTTTAGTACCCGTCACAGCTGTCTAGTCAAGGCAGTGGTCCCCCTGGGGCTCCACCATCCCGATGATCTCGGGACAATTGGGTCTCGGCCCGAAATAAGTGCCCTAACATAGCATTGGATCCCCCTGGAAAGGTCCAAGCTTTACAGGACCACGCCCAAGAGTCTCGAGCTTTATCGGGTCTAAGGCCTAATAGCAAATCGAATCTCCGGCACATGGTGGCTAGAGATGGCAACGGAGGCCATGCTCCACCTCGTCTCCATGGCAGCCTTCTAATCCATACATTACCATGCTCACGTTGAAAATAATAATTTGCAATCCTTCATGCCCGTCTTTATTAATTCCATCTATGTCATTTTTTTTTAATATTAAATCCATTAAAAAGATAAAATATTATATATATATTGATGGGTAATACCTTCCTTAAACCTCTTTTTTTTAAACACCATCACACAAAAATCATAACCTAACATGGAGATATATATTTTTTGACGTCTAACCCTAGATCGAGCCATGTTATGCACACACCTATCCCTGCGATAAGCTAGGATGCGCCCATACCCACTTTTATATTAAGCTATGGAACGTTTGAACTCACCCTCCTGTTAGGTAAAAGATATGACCATGCCCAACTTAACGTCGGGCTTTGGAAAGCTCGTCCCTAATCATTTTTGGATATAGTTACAAGCTAAACTCAATTTCTTTTAGATTCAGTATATGAGTTCAACCAGTGCCCCTCAAGTTCAGTGCATAGCTGAAATGCAACTCCATATTGAGCCTCCAATACTTTGGACAAGTTAGTAATTATAATACTTATCACATCCTATTAAATACGAACAAGTAGTCCATATTTATATTAATTAGATGTGATGGTACGAGTAATAAAATAATATCAATTTATTATTATGAGATTGCATATTTACTTCTTTTAAGTTGTATGAAACAAGTCAAGCTAGATAATATAAAAGAAAGTATGAGTATACAGGAAAAGGGTTCAAAACCTTATATTTCGAAACATAGACATATTTCTTCTTTTTTTACCTGAATTCTACATCTTCTTTCCTTTTCTCTTCTATGTCTGTATAAAAGCTTATTAATACCTTTATTAATGTCACTTTGCTTCATAAAAATACTTTGTACTAGCTTGATATTCAGAGGATCCCTATCAATACTATTAGGGGTCTTTAAAAAACTTTGTGCATATATTATTTTAAGAAGAATTTCACACTCCTTGAAGAGATCCATTAAAGAAGAAGCCGATACAGTTTTGAAATGAAGGTCATAGAATATACTATGAATGACGTACGAGGATCTCTACAAATAATTCCTTTCAGAATATTTTAAGTGATTTTTATATCATCATCACTTATCAAATAAAGTTAATTGTGGTTTTTATTAAAAAAACACAAATTACCATTGATGTGCATTGAAAAAATTATAAACATGATAAATTATTTATACATAGCTTCATATATGGAATTTCATTAAATTGATGGCATGCTACCTGCCTCCATAAGATATTTTTATCTATCTTCGCCCCTCACAACATGTTTTAAACCGTTTAAATTCAATTTAATTTTGAGGTTTTAATAATATCACAAATATGAAATCCTTGGAAAATTTTAATTTTAATATTAACTTTTCTAATATATCCATTTAACCATTTTTTTTCTTATAGAATTTTGAAGAAATAAAATAAAGATAACCAAAATAAAATAAATTTAATTTTTTTCAAATATGTAAATTCAACTTATTTATTAATTAAATTTATAAATACTATAATGAAATTCAATTATACTAAAAATTGATTTGAAATAATTTGCCCACTGTGTAGATGTTTGCAATTGCCGTATTTAATTGGTGTCTCATATGACCCAAAATTGGGCTATGGCTTTCTCTGCATAACACTTATTTTCTTGCAATGCTAAAAGATTCGAGCTTTATTTGATCTATCCAATGTCCAATTTTGGCTTCTTCCCTAATAAAGCTCTAAGCTTGCGATGCTAAAAAAAAAATGTTTACTTATCGCGAAGAGAAAATATTGGAAAAGGCTGCCGATTTGTTAGTTGAAATGGAGAGGTCAAATTGTGAACCAAATTCGTTTACTAGTTGTATTTTGATGGATGGTCTTTGTAAGGATGGTAGAGTGGAAGAGGCAATGACTTAGCTGGAAGAGATGAGGAGAAAGGGATTGGAGGTGGATGTTACACTTGTAAATGGTTTCCGTAGAAAAGGATGTTTAGATAGAGGGAAAGCATTGTTTGATGAGATGTTGGAAAAGGGTATTTCTCAAAATTTAGTTGCTTATAGTTGTTTGATGAACGGTTTTTGTAAGAAAGGGCTATGGAGTGAAGCCACTGCTGTGTCACAGAATATGACTGATAGGGGGGGTTCAGCCTGATGTTCATGCTTGTATGATTGTTGGGCTTTGTAAAAGATGAAGGCTTTGGATTTGTTTGATTTAATGATAGAAAAAGGTGAAGAGCCTAGTTCTGTGACATCTAATGTTCTATTCAATGGACTATGCAAGGATGGCCGCATTGGAGATGCTTTTAAAATCTCTGAAACAACGATGGAGAAGTGAAAGAGACCGGATGTGGTTTCTTACAATACTTCAATAATGGGACTTTGCAATAGTGGCAATGAAATTTTGTAGTTCATTGTTGGAGGATGGAAATTACGTTGAACCAGATGTAATCACACCTAACACTGTGATTCAAGGGCTGTGCAAAGAAGGACGCCTTGACGAGGCTGTGGAAATTTATGATACAATGGTTGAGAGGGGGAGCTTTGGTAACTTGTTCACTTGTATATTTTAATTGGAGAATATATGAAAGCAGGGATCATTGACTAGGCCATGGAAGTTTGGAAACGTGTACATGAAATGGGGTTTGTTCTGAGTTCAACCACTTACTGCGTCATGATTGATGGATTTTGTAAGACACTCATGCTTAATTTTGCAGAAGCAATGTTTAGTCAACCCGACATTAGTTGATTACAATACATCGATGACATCCTTGTGCAAGGAGAGTAGCTTGAAGCAAGCAAGAAGATTGTTTCAAGAACTGAGAAATTCAAGCTGTAAACCTGATATCATTTCTTTCAACATAATGATTGGCGGGATTCTGAAAGCAGGGGATATTCAATCTGCCAAAGAAGATGCATCAATGGGTTTGACGCCAGGTGCTTATACTTATTCATCATTTATAAACTGGCTGTCAAATCTTGGACAATTGGAAGAGGCAAAAGGTGCTTTTGACAGCATGATTGCCTCTGGCATTACACCGGACAACCATGTATACGATTCATTAATAAGAGGCTTTGGTTCGAAAGACGAGACAGAAGTCATAAACCTCCTTCGTCAAATGGCAGATACGGGTTTTGAATCTAATATTGTCAGGTTTTGAATTCTTGTGTTGTGTGCTTCAACCGCTTTTGTCCATTAAAATGTCAACTTCATTTCCTGCTCTGGTCTTTTTCAGAACACTGATAAGGACGCAGAGGAGAGTCCTCAACGCTTCATTTGCTTTTATGCGGGGCTGCCTTGGGGATGCAAATGCTGTTTGGATTTTTCCGTGCTATTCAGTTCCTGTTTTCATGTGTCCCAATCAAGTGTTCTTTGCAAAAGTGCTTGTGCCGCGTTCATGACTGGCTTGGTTTTTCTGTGACCAGGTATCTTTATCAGCCTATGGTGTCGAAATGTGTGGCTTGCTGGTGATTTTGCGCGTGATCATGCTGCTCTCAATAGTCATGTATTGGAGCCTTTTAACTTAAATTAGTCTCTCGAGTATTAGGTAGAGATTGCACGTGCATTATATATGACAGTATAATCACTATTTTATTGTGTTTAAATGATGTGAATGATATCTTTTATCAATTAAAAATACTCTTTTTTAATATATTTGGAATTGTCATATTGGCCTATCCCTTGCTAAAATGATGTGGATGGCTTGTTGAGTTGATAATTTTTTTTCATGTTTTTTTAAATTTAATTTTTGAGTTTGACGCTTCAAGTTTTAAAAATAACCCTTTAACCCCCCTTTCCCTTGAGATCTAATTAATATTGTGTTTGATTATTATTTATTTTATTTTAAGTAAGTTATTTTTGTTTTTAATTCTTCCTCGTTTATTTTTTTATTTATCTGGTATTGTCTTAGTTCTTTTAATTAATATTTTTTTACTTTGAAAAATGTTTTATATTTATTTTTTATTTTATAATTCAACATTAATCTAGCTGAGAATCAAGCTTTTTAACTGAATTTATATTTATAATTTAATGAGCTACAAATCTAGAAATTAACTCAGGTATAGAGAATTCCACCATGTTTGCTTGTTTTTTTCCTTTCCTTTTTAAGTTTTTTTTTAATTAATTTCACCACTCAACATGTATTCAATTGAAGATTGAGGTTTTTTTTTGTTTTTTTTATATAATTTTCACTAATTTTAAAAACAACCCGGGTTACTTAGATTTTTTTAGTTGTTGTTTTTTATTAAACTTATATTTTTTATAGATGAATTTTGTTTTTAATAAAATTAAATTATCTAATATTACCTAAATAATCTAAACGATACAGGGTCTCTCGTGGCGCTTGACTATTCCGATGAACTGCTAAGCACATTAATGTGTTTTTTAATTGTATTGTAACAACCTTACTAATAAGATCTGTACATTCTGAGCGAGCATGCAAAGAGTAATTTACACCAATATGAACTCCTTTGCGCGTATATCATCACCACCGCCTTAGTATTTTTATTTTTTTTAAAGTACAGCTTTCAAATATCATAAAAAGACATGGAGAAAAAAGCAAGGAGTTTTTTTTCAATGACCAATGCAAGCTTTTATTAGATCCATCCAAGGTCCGAATTTAGAGTGACATTCTCGCTCTAAAACGTGAAAAACCAATATGCTTTCCGGTTTAATTTTAGAAACCAAAAACCCCATGCTTTTATTTAAGAAAAGGTTTAATCGCTTCAGATGACACTTTCGCCAAAACATGGCATGGCATATCTACGTAGAAAAATCAACACCAGACTGAAAGGCCACCCGTGACTTGGCACTCCTTGATTGGTTACTTGTCCGTTGCTGAAACCGAGTGTCTTCCTTTCCATCAAAACAAGGAACCGCCACAAAGCATGAAGGACGTATTTTGCTTACCTCTTCAAATCTTATTTACTTTCCGAACAACCACACACAACTCCGTACCAGATGACTTAACGGTGCATGTCAGCCACGCGCCACCACTCAGAGAACGGGCAACAACAAATTCTCCTTCCGGGACCACGTTCTCCTCGTGAGTGATCCTCCTGTCTCGCCTGCGATCAGAGCGTGTAAAACAAACTCTATTCTTGCGAGTTTGTATGGGTAGTTAAACGGGTAGTTACCGAGTTATTAAGCGGTAACAGGTCTCCTGCCTCCCTGTACCGTTTTGTCTATTTCAGTAAAAACAGAAACGAAAGCATGTGAAAGACACCTTGTGGTTTATTTTTATTTTAGTACCCGTCACAGCTGTCTAGTCAAGGCAGTGGTCCCCCTGGGGCTCCACCATCCCGATGATCTCGGGACAATTGGGTCTCGGCCCGAAATAAGTGCCCTAACATAGCATTGGATCCTCCTGGAAAGTTCCAAGCTTTACTGGACCACGCCCAAGAGTCTCAAGCTTTATCGGGTCTAAGGCCTAATAGCAAATCGAATCTCCGGCACATGGTGGCTAGAGATGGCAACGGAGGCCATGCTCCACCTCGTCTCCATGGCAGCCTTCTAATCCATACATTACCATGCTCACGTTGAAAATAATAATTTGCAATCCTTCATGCCCGTCTTTATTAATTCCATCTATGTCATTTTTTTTTAATATTAAATCCATTAAAAAGATAAAATATTATATATATATTGATGGGTAATACCTTCCTTAAACCTCTTTTTTTTAAACACCATCACACAAAAATCATAACCTAACATGGAGATATATATTTTTTGACGTCTAACCCTAGATCGAGCCATGTTATGCACACACCTATCCCTGCGATAAGCTAGGATGCGCCCATACCCACTTTTATATTAAGCTATGGAACGTTTGAACTCACCCTCCTGTTAGGTAAAAGATATGACCATGCCCAACTTAACGTCGGGCTTTGGAAAGCTCGTCCCTAATCATTTTTGGATATAGTTACAAGCTAAACTCAATTTCTTTTAGATTCAGTATATGAGTTCAACCAGTGCCCCTCAAGTTCAGTGCATAGCTGAAATGCAACTCCATATTGAGCCTCCAATACTTTGGACAAGTTAGTAATTATAATACTTATCACATCCTATTAAATACGAACAAGTAGTCCATATTTATATTAATTAGATGTGATGGTACGAGTAATAAAATAATATCAATTTATTATTATGAGATTGCATATTTACTTCTTTTAAGTTGTATGAAACAAGTCAAGCTAGATAATATAAAAGAAAGTATGAGTATACAGGAAAAGGGTTCAAAACCTTATATTTCGAAACATAGACATATTTCTTCTTTTTTTACCTGAATTCTACATCTTCTTTCCTTTTCTCTTCTATGTCTGTATAAAAGCTTATTAATACCTTTATTAATGTCACTTTGCTTCATAAAAATACTTTGTACTAGCTTGATATTCAGAGGATCCCTATCAATACTATTAGGGGTCTTTAAAAAACTTTGTGCATATATTATTTTAAGAAGAATTTCACACTCCTTGAAGAGATCCATTAAAGAAGAAGCCGATACAGTTTTGAAATGAAGGTCATAGAATATACTATGAATGACGTACGAGGATCTCTACAAATAATTCCTTTCAGAATATTTTAAGTGATTTTTATATCATCATCACTTATCAAATAAAGTTAATTGTGGTTTTTATTAAAAAAACACAAATTACCATTGATGTGCATTGAAAAAATTATAAACATGATAAATTATTTATACATAGCTTCATATATGGAATTTCATTAAATTGATGGCATGCTACCTGCCTCCATAAGATATTTTTATCTATCTTCGCCCCTCACAACATGTTTTAAACCGTTTAAATTCAATTTAATTTTGAGGTTTTAATAATATCACAAATATGAAATCCTTGGAAAATTTTAATTTTAATATTAACTTTTCTAATATATCCATTTAACCATTTTTTTTCTTATAGAATTTTGAAGAAATAAAATAAAGATAACCAAAATAAAATAAATTTAATTTTTTTCAAATATGTAAATTCAACTTATTTATTAATTAAATTTATAAATACTATAATGAAATTCAATTATACTAAAAATTGATTTGAAATAATTTGCCCACTGTGTAGATGTTTGCAATTGCCGTATTTAATTGGTGTCTCATATGACCCAAAATTGGGCTATGGCTTTCTCTGCATAACACTTATTTTCTTGCAATGCTAAAAGATTCGAGCTTTATTTGATCTATCCAATGTCCAATTTTGGCTTCTTCCCTAATAAAGCTCTAAGCTTGCGATGCTAAAAAAAAAATGTTTACTTATCGCGAAGAGAAAATATTGGAAAAGGCTGCCGATTTGTTAGTTGAAATGGAGAGGTCAAATTGTGAACCAAATTCGTTTACTAGTTGTATTTTGATGGATGGTCTTTGTAAGGATGGTAGAGTGGAAGAGGCAATGACTTAGCTGGAAGAGATGAGGAGAAAGGGATTGGAGGTGGATGTTACACTTGTAAATGGTTTCCGTAGAAAAGGATGTTTAGATAGAGGGAAAGCATTGTTTGATGAGATGTTGGAAAAGGGTATTTCTCAAAATTTAGTTGCTTATAGTTGTTTGATGAACGGTTTTTGTAAGAAAGGGCTATGGAGTGAAGCCACTGCTGTGTCACAGAATATGACTGATAGGGGGGGTTCAGCCTGATGTTCATGCTTGTATGATTGTTGGGCTTTGTAAAAGATGAAGGCTTTGGATTTGTTTGATTTAATGATAGAAAAAGGTGAAGAGCCTAGTTCTGTGACATCTAATGTTCTATTCAATGGACTATGCAAGGATGGCCGCATTGGAGATGCTTTTAAAATCTCTGAAACAACGATGGAGAAGGGAAAGAGACCGGATGTGGTTTCTTACAATACTTCAATAATGGGACTTTGCAATAGTGGCAATGAAATTTTGTAGTTCATTGTTGGAGGATGGAAATTACGTTGAACCAGATGTAATCACACCTAACACTGTGATTCAAGGGCTGTGCAAAGAAGGACGCCTTGACGAGGCTGTGGAAATTTATGATACAATGGTTGAGAGGGGGAGCTTTGGTAACTTGTTCACTTGTATATTTTAATTGGAGAATATATGAAAGCAGGGATCATTGACTAGGCCATGGAAGTTTGGAAACGTGTACATGAAATGGGGTTTGTTCTGAGTTCAACCACTTACTGCGTCATGATTGATGGATTTTGTAAGACACTCATGCTTAATTTTGCAGAAGCAATGTTTAGTCAACCCGACATTAGTTGATTACAATACATTGATGGCATCCTTGTGCAAGGAGAGTAGCTTGAAGCAAGCAAGAAGATTGTTTCAAGAACTGAGAAATTCAAGCTGTAAACCTGATATCATTTCTTTCAACATAATGATTGGCGGGATTCTGAAAGCAGGGGATATTCAATCTGCCAAAGAAGATGCATCAATGGGTTTGACGCCAGGTGCTTATACTTATTCATCATTTATAAACTGGCTGTCAAATCTTGGACAATTGGAAGAGGCAAAAGGTGCTTTTGACAGCATGATTGCCTCTGGCATTACACCGGACAACCATGTATACGATTCATTAATAAGAGGCTTTGGTTCGAAAGACGAGACAGAAGTCATAAACCTCCTTCGTCAAATGGCAGATACGGGTTTTGAATCTAATATTGTCAGGTTTTGAATTCTTGTGTTGTGTGCTTCAACCGCTTTTGTCCATTAAAATGTCAACTTCATTTCCTGCTCTGGTCTTTTTCAGAACACTGATAAGGACGCAGAGGAGAGTCCTCAACGCTTCATTTGCTTTTATGCGGGGCTGCCTTGGGGATGCAAATGCTGTTTGGATTTTTCCGTGCTATTCAGTTCCTGTTTTCATGTGTCCCAATCAAGTGTTCTTTGCAAAAGTGCTTGTGCCGCGTTCATGACTGGCTTGGTTTTTCTGTGACCAGGTATCTTTATCAGCCTATGGTGTCGAAATGTGTGGCTTGCTGGTGATTTTGCGCGTGATCATGCTGCTCTCAATAGTCATGTATTGGAGCCTTTTAACTTAAATTAGTCTCTCGAGTATTAGGTAGTGTTTTTTTGTTTGATTTACCGGTATTTGGAAGCCAAACATTCTGACTAATCCAGTTAAAATAGATCACTTTATTATACACGTATCTCAGACTTGACGGGTTAACTTGGTTTGACGGGTTAATTCAGTTAATTTTGGGTAAACATGTTAATTATTTTATTCTATTTAGTTATCAAACTTTCATGACGCGAATCCCAGGTTTGAGTAGGTAACCCAGTTAATTCAGATTATTTTTTTTCTTCATTAGTTTTTTCTCTTCTATTGGTTTTTTTCTTTATTTTTTTAATTAATTTATTTAATTATCGTACTTTTATGACACGAACTTATAGCTAAACCTACATCTAATACTTTAAAGTCTGGTGTTGCAACTAGGTTCACTTAAACTTAAATCATGTAAGTACTTGTATATTTTAATTGGAGAATATACAAAAGCAGGGATCATTGACAAGGCCATGGAAGTTTGGAAACGAGTACATGAAATGGGGTTTGTTCTGAGTTCAACCACTTACCGCGTCATGATTGATGGTATAGTATTCTTGGGTTAAACGTTGCAGTTATGCCCAAAGCTTTTAGGTATATCTTTGTAGAAAGACTTAACATTCTTAGATCTTGACGTTTTTTTTATATTTTTCATGCAAGAAAAAAAATTAACCCGTGGCGTATGCTTTTGTTTTGTTTTTCCCTTTTTCTTTTCTTTTTTAAGCTTTTTATTGTGAATAGCATGGTACAATTCACAGTGAAAAAGCTTATGCCTTTAGTTTATTTTTTTTGCCTATAGTTTCTTAATATTAAAATTTTTCTGTTTAATTATCAAGCTTTCATGACACGAATCTCGAGTTTTATGGTTTAACCCAGTTAATTCAGATTTTTTTTTCTTTTTCTTCATTAGTTTTTTCCTTTCTGTAGGTATTTTTCTCTCTGCTTTTTCCTTTTTAATTATTCTTTTTTTTTTAAAATTAGTTCCTTAATATTACATCTTTTTTTATTTAGTTATCACACTTTTATGACACAAATTCCAAATTTGATAGGCAAACTTGATTTAACGAGTTAACCTAATTGATTCTGATTTTTTTCTTTTTTCTTATTATTTTTTTTCTTTCTGTTGGTTTTTTTAATTAATCTATTTAATTATTATACTTTTATGACACGACTACAAGACCTTGCAGTCAGAACTACATCCAATGCTATTATGTCTGTATTGCAACCAAAACCACTTAAACTTGAGTCATACATGTTTAATGTTATTATTAATATTATAAATATTACTTTTAAATCAGACGTTGCAGTCAAATATAAGATTCTTGGATATAACTTTATAAAAATACCTAATACTTTTAAATCTTAACTTTTTAAATATTTTTATGTAAAATAAATTGACTCGTAGCATCGTGCGGTACGTAACTAATTAGTATTAGATAGTGTATGTCATAATATAAATAATTTTTATTTAAAAATATATTAAAATAATATATTTTTTATTTTTTAAAATTTATTTTGATATTAATCCATCGAAACAATAAAAAATCATTAAAAAATAAAATTTATAAAAAGCATGGTTGAACCACGTAGAGAAATGTTCGATTAACTATCTACTAATTCCAAACAAAAAATATTCTCAATTGAATATCTAAAGTATTGAACATTATTCAATTGAGTCCTTCCATCCATGTTAGTTAACTTACTCCATCTAACTTTACAAAATTATACAAAAAAGAGAAACCATCTCGAGGAGAATTAACGATTCATATTTAAAAAAATAGAAGATGGTCCATCCAATTGAGGAAATTCTAGTATGGGGAAGCAACAGAAATCATTTTAAATTTTGAGAGCTGAAATGAATATAATTTAATAGTCGGGTAATGGAAATAAGGTTTGCCCAACCTTAAACCATTCACAAATTGACTGCCGGTGCCTGAACAACACAAGCGAGCATTTCACATAGAAAACCTGTTTGGATTCGCTGAGAGTCTTGGTTTCTTGCGAACACTCTGTATTGACTATTGAGGTTCTTATGTGGCGTTTAGCTTCAAATTTTCTAGGAAAAGCCATCCTGTCTAGAAAACCCCATTCTCTCACTCAAAAACATCAAATTTTGGTGTTTTTTCGCTGCATTTATAATCATTCAGCTTCAAGGCCTAGCTTATCGATATGGAGACGAAAGAAGGAGATGGGAAAAGAAGGATTGATGGCGGCCAAAGAGCTGAAGAGACTCCAATTGAATCCTGTCCGACTCGACCGGTTTATTAAATCAAATGTTTCTCGCTTGCTTAAGTCTGATCTTCTTGCTGTTCTCGCTGAGTTTCAAAGGCAAGACCAGGTCTTTCTCTGCATGAAGGTTTGGCCCTGTTAATTGTTTGCCTATTTACTTAGTTCTTAAAGATTGATTAATAATCAGTAAGCAAAGCCCATGTGATTGAATTTGAAATCTTTTCTGATTATCTTCTTAAATTATTGTCTTAAATTATTAATTCATTTAAAATTGATTCGTCTTTTGCTTTTGATTTTGGTCCTGTTCAAGACCGTAGAACTTTGGAGCTATAAATGTTTTTAACTTATATGAAGCTGAAAGATGCTTATTTGCAAAAGCTACATTTGGATTGATGATGGTGAAGTGGTGTCGAGATTGTTTTTGTTTTATCTATTGGTGAGACGAAAGGGAAGGTGCTTTCATGTTGGTTCATCTCGAAGAGGAAAGTTGTTTTCGAATGGTTTATCAAAAACAATATTTTTTATTCTTTTGGTTTTATGAATGGGTGCTGCGAAAGCATTTTTTGCGTTGTCGGGAACTTGAGGTTGGTTTGATTTCTCAGAGACAACATGGACGAAGCTTGTTCATTTGCTGTAGTATATTGGTGTTGTAGTCCGGCAGTGCTCGTTGATGTGGCTATTTAATGAAGTTTTTAGTCGAATCTTTGTGGTATGTATAGGTCGTAGTTGTATAATCATAGTAAAAATCACGGCCCGTAATTTATGCTCAGGCTGCCTGGGATCTGGATAGGTTATTGTGTACTATTTTGTTAGTGTACAAGCCAAGTGGTCAAACTTTTTTCCTTTTGCCTGTGGGCAACCAGAGGCGCCTTAGCTTCCACATTCTGTTTTGTTGGATGGTCTATCTTTCCATCACTTTGGTTTGTTCTTCAGGAGCAGTACTGGTGTTGAGAAAATTATGCTTCTGTCAAAGTGTGTTCAGCTAGCTTCTAGAGCAGGTTTGAATATACTGTTTTGGGCATGTAATGAATGATTTATTTGCACTGCTAAAGAAGTTTCCCATTTGGAGTTTTGGTTTAAATTAGTCGAGTATCCACCATATGAATAGAATACAAAAAAATGGATCAAAATGCAAGCCATAGGTATTTGCAGTTATTGTATACACAACTGACAATTGGATGCCAGTGGATGTGATCTAAGAGTTGGGGCATGAGTATCTTTAAGTGTTAACTTTTTTCATGA
>NW_011499865.1:1479188-1494076 GCF_000495115.2 Populus euphratica
GTTTTGGTTCGAGAGCCTTTATTTTTTTTTTTTTTTGATTTATATGGGTGTCCGGGCCAGCTTGCGCGCACCACGACTAATCCCCACGGCCCACTGAATACCCTGCAAATCCAGTAGACATGTAAAACACCACAGGGGTGATAAACGTGCATACCAGGGCTAAAACCCAGGTGCAGTAGAAGAAGACAAGTCCCTTCCACCGCTAGACCAAGTACTAGTTTACTCAGAGTCAGTATTTTAATCGCATGGCTATGCGTCCTTCTGTGCGGCGGATCTAGCGCAGGTTCATTCTGTGTCCTTTGATGATTCTCTCTTTTTTCTTGCAAGCTGCAGATACAGTGCTGAAGGCTGGCATTCCAAGCAATTATTTCACTTAAAGAGTTTTATACATGTATCGCAAATAATCTATAACAAACGACATTTCATTTTTTTTTTATTTGCAGGAAGTAATTTTCTTGGATGCTGCCAAGCAGTTAAAAGGCATGTTACTAAATCGACAGTGAATGCTTGTTTCTGAGATCTATCAGGAATGTTTCAATAACATAAAGAATTTTGTATTCAACTTTTATTCTATTTAAAGGCACTTATCAATGTTTTAGAATTTTTTTTTTGGGTATTTGGTGCATCGGCGAATGATAACCCCAGCAAAACCTGATGATAAAATTTCAACATGGCATCGACTTTTGGAAACCTGATTTCATTTTAGTGGAGACAGCAGAAAATTCGTTTGATTCAATTGGTATCTTAAAAAAGAGAGGATTGTTGTTATGGGTGATTAGAAGCTGCCGAATTACGCATCCTGTGTGTGTGTGTGTGCTTCTAAGAGTCTTAACTGTTGCAGCTCCATGGAGTGATTATCAGAGCATAATTGTTCAGTACTTTCTCTCGTTGATCTGTATCATGAATCAATTTATTGATAAATATTTGAGTTTCCCAGCTGCTGTGTATGGCAGTAACAATAGCTTTCTGTGTGTGTTCGCACTGCCATTGACATATCTTGGAGTCGCACAGTCCCTTCCAGCTAGCTTTATCGCAGGACTCATCGGCCTTGTTTTGGGGTGGCTTATCTATGCCGACACCATCATTTGCGTTTTCAACCTCGGAAGATGGTGTCAACTGGCCTGACATTCATGGCTAATAATAGGAAAAGGAAGAAGAATCCTGTCATTGTAACGCCTTCTGTTGTCACAATTGCAAGTGTAATCCTTGAGCAATAGTCATGCATGATTAAGTATCTGGGAAGGGAAAACCAAAATAACATTTGGTAGAGGAGAAGTGGCGAAGGCCCTTCAGAGAAATTGTCCACATTATTATTTAGATTCTCCTAGTGGAGGTACTTTCGTCATGTCTATATGTTCTTGCCCTTCAGTTTGTTTGTTTTTATTAACAGTTATAGTTGTTTTTTAAAATGATTTTTATTTATTAATATATTAAAATGTTTTTTTTTATTTAAAATTATTTTTAACATCAACATATCATTTTAAAATAATTTTTATTTATTAAAAATTAGTTTTAACATCAACATATCAAAATAATCTAAAAATATAAAAAATATTAATTTAAAATAAAAATAAAAAAATTTAATTTTTAAAAAGTATTTTTAAAATATAAAAATAAACCGTGCAAGAAAGAGAGTCAATAATAATAATTATAAAACTGTTTAATCGGGACAATTGAATACTTTCTTTTGAAGTAATAATTATTTTCAATTTAAAATCTCTTTGTAGTTTTATTATTACTATTATCGACTTAGATTGATAATTAAATGAATTCAAATTCATTTATAACAACTGAGTTTAAGTGGTAGTTCATATATGTTTATTTAATATATAAGTTTACGGGTTGATTAATTAATTTATATTTATATATTCGATATATTCTCTTTCATCACCCTTCTAAGAATTCTCATTCATACATTTTTATATCAAAGTTGTCAATATTATTTTAGAAGCCATTTTAGATTTTCATTTGATATGAAAAGTTTCAATATTTAATCAGTTTAGAATTTCATTTAGGAGTCAGCATTTATATATATATTTGATAAATTCAGGTTCTATATAACACTTAATTACTTAAATAAATATTTATCACATTAGAGTTGGCTTAAGATAAACAAGGGTCTTGGACAAAATTATAAATGAGACTTTTAATTTTTTTTTATTTTTTTTTATGTATGTCTGACAAGTAGTCTTGAACAATCTACATTTTGCACTTTGATACTTCTGTTAAGTGAGAATAATTTTTATTTTATAAAATATAATTGACAAATATATTATTCTTGAAGTATTTTTGTTAAGTGGGGGCCTAAGGCCACTGTCCAAGTTGCTCATATATTCTAGCCAGCTCTAAATCACACATAATGTTATTAAATTAATACATATTTTAGAATGTGTGTGTATGATATAGTGTAAACATGTAGTTAAATTACTCTGAAGATATTAAAGCTTCCTTAAAAAGAAAAACAATATTATTGTTCGATTTCGTAAGTATCATGTAACTGAATTTAAAAAAAAAAATGTACAACCAAGTCGGATCAAATATAATCAATGCCATTAGTGAAGCAATGAAAAATTTAAATAAAAAGAATAGATATTTGTATAGTGAATTAGAATGGCTAGTGAAATACCCATCTTAAGAGAGTCCATTTCGACTAAGTTACATGATATGAAATGGATGGATATTTGTTTTGTTTTGTTTTATTGAAACACCTTGGATATTATAATAAAAGTTAAAAGAGCTTTTAAAGCTAATTACGGACATATTATATCTAATGATAGCACAGAAACTAGAACAATCAACCAGATTTCCTACAAAAAAGAGTGCGCATCTTCCAGCTGCTTTTCCTAGCTATATGCTACAAACTAGTATTTTTTTTTACAAACTAGCATGATGTACATTAAATGCAGAGATGGACCCATCTGCTGCATATCATGGCTAACACAAGTCATAAATTTGGAATATGTGCAATACTCTTTCACGCAAATCATGACTGAATCACTTGGTAAAATGACAATATCTGCAAGGCCTCGAAAGAAAATATTACGAAGAAGGAACGAGCTCCACCTAACCTGCACATGATCTTCACGCCATTCCTTCACCAGTATCTTCAATTATGAGATGAATAATATATCAAACAGCCTTGCTGTCCGTCCTGTTTGGTGGAACATTTTGCACTGATACGCCTTCTGTTGCAGTGGTCGCTGCACTTTCTTACACTACCGGCTCTCGCTTTAGCTTGTATCACATCCAGATTCAATACAGACTAAAGTTGCTATCAAGCAAAACTAGAGCTCTCATCGAGAATTATATCTGCTGGGTCTCCAATCCAAGGTCGTCCTTCTCTCCATTTGAATTTAATTCGTAGCTTTCCATTAGCATCCACCCCAACTACTTGGCCCTTGCTAGCACAGGTTTCCATTCCCCACCCCCATCTGGGCTTCACCAGTCGTTCCCTAAATCTCACACTGTCACCTACCTTAAATGCCCTTACCTTTTCCATTTCCCATTCTTTGCAAACCCAAAGCTGATCCAAGAAGCAAAATGCCACCAAAAGCTCTCCTTCCTCCATCTTGTGCACCACTCCAATGCTATCACGAGTGACCTCTCCCCATTGGTATACTGGGGTAGCTATAGATGATTTGACTCTTACCCAATCTCCAATTTGTATTATCTCTTCCTCCACCACGTCAACTTCTGATGGATCAAGCATCCAAACCTTGGAGCCAGCTGGTGTAAATATCCTCAGTTTTCCATCTAGATCTATCGCTGATATAGAACCAACGCTCTCATGTGTATGGCCTGACCAACCAAATCGTGGCTGCTTTACATGGGGCTTCACCTTCACCCTTTGGCCTACTGCAAGTTTATCCACTGTTTCAAGCTCACATGCAGGTCCTGCCCATAATTCAGGTTCGCCACAGAACCCAACAAGGAAAGTACCATCCCAACCATCCTCTTGATGCCTCACTCCTTGTACAGCTCCAAGACTTCCAGGCCCCAAACTTTTCCACCTGGTGGCACTGTCTTTCATTTTTACCCATTCTCCCACCTCAAACATTTGATCTATCTCAAAATCAGCGGGATCTCCTCGCCACAAATTGTGCAACCCAGGGAATGAAACTCTTAGTTCTCCATCAATATTTACAGCAGTTACAACACCTCTTGAATTGTGGCATGCACCCCTCCATCCCCACCTAGGTTCAACTAGTCCAGTTCGAAATCGAACATGCTGCCCTATTTTTATGCGTGAAACCTTTTCCACCTCTGTGCAGTGAGCGGGCAGCTTTCCTTTACGAAAACAACAAACCAAATCTAGATGAAAAGAATCCTGTATACTATGCACGACAGCGATATTCTCCTTCCTAAAACTGTTCCACTCATAACTTGGTCTAGACCCCAGACATTGCTTCACCCTAACCCAGTCACCAACAGCGAGTCCTGAAAGCCTTTCAGCATCACCTGGAGAAACTTTCCATAAGCTTGCTCTACGAGCCACTCTCACCTTCACAAATAATTGGGAGTAAAACTTTATTAAAACAGTTTAAAAGTTCTGAAGGTCAAAATGCAGATATACACAAGTCTGGCACACGAGAAAAAAGAGGACAACCCAGCCAATTTAAATTGTGGAATGCATGCTACGATATAATTAATGGTCGATGCCATTGATTCAGATGCATATACTGCACCTATGAATTTGCATCCACCAAGGCAGTAAATGCACTGTGGGGGACTCATACTCAAAAACATGATCAAAGTGTTGGTAATTCGAATCACGCTACTACTAGACATACATGCAAGAACACAAACAAGGATTGTAATGCAATGCAAAATATAAGCATGCTCACATTGAGGGTTCCATCCATGTCAATCCTCTCAACAGTCCCAAAAGTAGCTGGGCTTTCATTTGACCATCCAAGCAATGGCTGAGTGATAGACGGCATGACACGGATCTCTTGTCCCACTTTGAAAGGTGACACCTTCTCCATGTCTGTCATTGAACATAGGAAGGGCCTGCTTCTAAAGGAGAAAGCAACACCCATGTCACCATCATCCTCTAAGTTATGGACAATACCAATGCTAGTCCTGGTGACATCATCCCACCCATATTTTGGAGAGGGTACCGAAGCTTTTACTCTAACCCAGTCACCAACCTGATCAAGTAAGATGAGATAATAAATGCAAACTACTCACAGCATAATCCGATCAGTGGTCAAATGAGTTAAAAAACAAGTCACAAAATATTACCTTAAAGTCCTCCACCTTTTCCATATCTGAAGGATCAGCCGTCCATGATATGGACCGCTTTTGTATTTCGATTATCAGAAGACCATTACTCTTTATGTCAAATATTCTTCCAACACTATGATGTGTCTCACCACCCCAACCAAAGCTGGGCTCTGCAATAGATCGTTTCACACATACTAGCTCACCTATCTGTAAAATAAAACAGAATTAAAAACAAAAAAAAAATGTATAGATGCTTAGTGAATAGCATGATGTAGGGAAGAGGGCTGGAGTAGGAAGATATATTACTGTTCTTTAAGAAAACATGGCAATAAAAAACAGAAACATTCTCACTACCTTAAAAGGCACAACTGGTTCAACCTCCTCTGGTTCAAATATGCATGGAGCAGGTACACAACTGAACTCTATCAACAAACTACTATCGGATCTGATACCATGCACGATCCCTATGCTTCCAGCAGTCACAATTCCAAAATCGTGCTTTACTGCCTCAGGTGTTTTGCGAACACAAACCCAATCACCAACCTTGAATTCTTCAAATCTTTGAAAATCTGCAGGATCAGCTTGCCACCCCTTAGAGGCACCGTGAAAACCAATACGTACAAACCCCTCATCCTCAATGCACAGAACAGTTCCCTGACTGTCACGTAATTGTTCATGCAACGCATATCTGAAAACAGAAGAATCAACATCTTCAAGCCTTCATAACATTCTAATGATTAAAGAATGTCAGAGATTCTTATAATGATCATCAAAATGTTGGTTCAAAGCATGGAAATAACCCAAAAAATAAAATCGTACATAAGCTGTATTTTGATTTTTGTCAAGGTTCCATTAGCTAACCATTGTCACAATTCTCAATGGTTACATAAAATAAATCTATAATTTCCTCTTTTATTAAATATAAACAATACAACAAATCATCCCATGACTTTCCCCGTTTACTTTTTATCCAGGTTCTGGTTCTTACACAAGTCTAGAGGTTAAGTTTATAAAGGTTCAGCAAGAATTGAGCCCTTGAATATCCACTACTAAACAGCCACCCTTGTAGTTAGAAAGTCTAAAGGTTAAGTTTAGAAAGGTTCAGCAAGAATTGAGTCCTTGAATATCTACTACTAACCAGCCACCCTTGTAGCTTAATGCACATCCCCTTACATCAAGGGTTCAGCGGGTAGTGGATGCTGATGAGTAAAATGAACACCTACTAAGGAAGATAATTAACAATCAAGCACAACATCACTCAAGTCTAGAGGTTAAGTTTAAAAAGGTTCAGCAAGAATTGAGTCCTTGAATATCTACTACTAACCAGCCACCCTTGTAGTTAGAAAGTCTAAAGGTTAAGTTTAGAAAGGTTCAGCAAGAATTGAGTCCTTGAATATCTACTACTAACCAGCCACCCTTGTAGCTTAATGCACATCCCCTTACATCAAGGGTTTAGAGGCTAGGGGATGATGATGAGTAAATTGAACATCTACTAAGGAAGATAATTAACAATCAAGCACATCATCACTCTAATATTTGCTACAGCAACCATGATCATACCTGGGCTCTATAACATCAGGTTTAAGTTGCACAAGTTGGCCACTGTCAAAAGGAATCACTTTTACAACTTCATTTGACAAGACATGAGCAACTCCTGTGCAAAATGATACAGTAAGGCTGCCATTCTCTGGAATATTCTGTACAAAACCAACACTGCCACACGTTGCACCTTGCCACCCATATGTTGGATTCTTCATGCCCCTCTTGAATTTTACCCAATCTCCAACTTCAAACCTACAGTCAAAATGACAAGGTGAAGATTATCATATTGGATTAAGCAACGGTAAAAGTTTAGAATTGGCAAATAATTCCCCCAAAAAATTGCACTCACACTGTTGGGTATAAAGAAACTCCCTTATTAGCTAGTGCTTCCAAAAGCTCTTCTGAAATCCATTCTCGGGGCAGGCTTTCCAGGAGGTCACACAACATCTTACCACTGTTGCCCATAAGACAAATGCATGATCACAGAAAGACACAACAAAATGCATATTCATTCAGTCAAAGTATGCTCAATGTTACGATTGGTAACATGAGAAAACTCTGTATGAACTTCGATCAGAAACATTAGTTAAGAATTAACTGAGAAAACAGAATCTCCAGTTTTACCCTGACAGAAAAAGAATGATAAGCAACCACATTACGCTTCACTTACCTGTTGTTTCTAATTTTAACGCTTGCATTTGAGCACTGCAGCATAAGGATGATGCAGTCAAGATTCTCACGTATCAACCTTGCAGCTGCAGCAGCTATATGGAAAGCATTGTCACCATCCTCATCCTGATTATAATTACAAAGAAGTTGCTTCAGTATACGATCATGTGAACAAATTGCAATGATCAATATTTGAAAATAAAAGGGCTGAGTGTTTTTACACATAGAAATCCTTGCAAATGAAAGTGGAATAATGTGGAAGATTTATCTATGGACTAAAACATCAACCCACCTTTTTGTTATCCGAGCAAAATTATACTACTTAATGTATCAAATTCATCAAACTCTCATCAGAACCAATAAATAAATGATCCATGGGCATCAATATGGTTCCTTGAGAAAACATTAGAAGCACAAAGATGAATAGTAGATCTCATTCAACAAATCACCTATATACACATAAAAGAAAAGTTTCCAAATCAGGACTATTTGCGAATAAAAATCCCAATTGCAAATCAAATACTGGACTAAATTTGCAAATTTAAGAATCAAAAAGTTCCATATCAGTTCTTACATCATTTATAAATGTAAAACAAATAAAATGCTCATACAGGTAATTTTTTTTTATTATACATTAAGTCAATGTAGTTCTATTTAATATCAAACAATAATTTGAATAGTTGATAAATCAAATTCTAACTGTGTACAACCCAATTTCCAAATAGATGAACATTTTTGTGACCTTTTCTCCAACAAGGTTAAGATCATTTTAAGTTAATGTTCAACCCAACGAGTTGTAGGACCAAATCCTAGGAAGCAGTATTATAGCACCATGCTCTAGTGTACTGTAGATGTTGCTGTAGCAGCTTCATACAATTAGTTTTTTCCCTTAACTAGTCTATTTATGGGTTATTTATTATGCTAGTTTGGACGGTTAAAATTTGTTCAGTTTTAAGGGTACGAATTTCATTTCATGTAGGCTTTTTTCATAGTAATTAAGGGCTGCTACTACAATAAAAAAAACTATGAATCAATATTGAGAAAATTTTATAAAGATTTTTGTTCTCTTTTCTGGCTGTAACTGTACAGCGAGAAAAGAGAACAAAAATCTTTATAAATACTGTTTGCATGTTCCTTCCTACCTTCCCTACCCCAAAGCCACAGTAACCCCCAAGAAAAAAAAAAAAAACCTGTTTGGAGCAAAGGAAAGAAAAGGAAACTGTTTGCAAAAGAGGAGTGCTGAACATGTATAATATATCAAGTTCTTCTGAAAGACTTAAAAACTATCATAAAGACATGCTAAATAAGAAGAGCTAAGCACTCACGTTCATCCAAATCAATTTTCTCAACAAATGAATCTTAATGGCATCTAATTGATGATAAGTTAGGATCCTCGAATCACTTCTTTATAACTTTTCATTAATGAAGGGCTTTGAATCAATTTTTTATAACTTTTCATTAATAAAGGGCTCTGCTAGAGGTTGTGAAGTTTGAGGCTGGATTAGCACAGTAACAATCTGTTAATTACATGGAGTACTATTAACTGACCAGACACACATAATTATCAATGAACACTTTACTTCTGTTATTGCTTTTGACTTCTACATTGACATAAATGTACATTATCAAACACATTAGGAGATACCAGGCATATTTAATAACCACAACATCACAGTGACAATAGAATTCAAAAGAAAAGGAAACATCACAAACCTGCAAATTACAATCTGCACCAGCAGCCAAGAGCAATTCGACACAAGGCTTTGCACCTTTAGCCAATGCTAAATGAAGAGGTATTGTACCATGCACATTTCGTAGGTTAGCATTCACTCCAGCATCAAGAATGATCTACTTGGAAACAAAAAGTAAACTTTTCATCAGAAGTTAAAGGTCATGTCTGATCAGGAACTGGACATTCATAACAGCTTTATAAAATTAAATACTTAATATGTCCAAACTCCAAAATGAGTTTCCAAATCCTTTATGCTTGATATTTTAGGAAGAAGCCACTATTGTCATTTACCATCTTCTGGCTTCCTTTTCCAAATGTACATTCATCATAAGTTATAAACTGAAAAGATTCCTAACAAAGAGATTATGTTTCAACTTTTTTTACTCTACATATACCTCACGAGAAGTAAAAAAATGGCAAGTAACTGTAGAAGTAATAAGTTAATTTAAAGTGGAAAACCCCATTGAATTACCTTGACCAACTCAACATCATTTGCTGCTGAAGCTGTATGCAAAGCTGTTTGATGATTTTCAGCATCTTGGGCAGCAGGGTTTGCTCCAGCAGCAAGAAGTAATCTCACCAGCTCTCTGCCCTCTACAATTTGAAACTGAATATTAGCTGAGGTAAAACAAAAAATGTATCTATATTTGTTACTTCCCGGGAATGAGGATATGGGTGGGGTTTGGAGCAAATCTTCTGCTGTTTGTCCACATATGTGATTACCAAATACATAGAAATTTAGTTATATGTACTAAATTGAGAGCTTTAAACCTAGATATATAGATGAAAGCACACATGGCAAAAATACATAACACATGAGCATATACAGGCACATCAAAGTCTAGTAAAAGTTGGAAGCTTAAACGAAAGATTACACATGATGAAACTCCTAATTAATACTAACTATTAAGTATAAAATAGAAACAGTTGCTAAATAACATAAAAATAACCACTATAAGATCATAAAATTTATAAAACTAAAACAGTTGATGGAAACTATTCTATAATACTGAATTGCCAATTAAACAACTATTGGAACATTACTTGTCCAACAAAAATGGCACAAGGAGCAGCTTTAAAAGCAAAAGACCATTTCCCTGAGTTGATGAAGATTTACAAATACATGTCAGAAACTGTAATAAGAACCATTACACTTGATTGGAAAAAACAATAGCACATGAAAACAAATGGAAAAGACAAAATTTCCAGGAAGCAAGATAAGAAACGATATGTACGGGGTAGAATCTCACATAAAGTTCAACAGATTAGAATTAAATAATGAAGTACCTGTCTCATGATCTTTTCTTAAAGCAGCTGCCATACATAATGCAGTTCCAACTGAACTGGGCAGCTCAATGGCTCCAGCAATTTCTTCTTCTGATGCAACTTCTAGCCACCTCTTGACAACAGTCACATTTAGAGCTTCTATGCACAAATGCAGGGGTCTGTGATAGCAGAAGTGTAATAAAAAGCAGCTCAGAGTGGGATCAGCACATCATAGAAAGAAAATGGTAACATTTGAATAGACAAATTGTCATACAACACGCATTTCTACAGATAATATCTAAATGAATGCACAGACACACACAACATCAGAAACATATACCAGGTTTCAGTAATTGACCTTCAGATGATAAGCAGTCTATGACATTTGAAAACTTCCTTTTTTATCAAAACAAGAACAGGCCACAAGGATATAGTTTTAACCCAAAAACCCTGCAAAGAGTTAATAATAGATTCTTCACCATTGCATTATTTTGTGCTACTCTTACTGAAAAAATTAAAATATTCACCAAAGGCAACCAACCCTGTGTATAAAAAAAGCAACAGTAACTCCAAGCATTTAGCTCATAATCAAGCAAAACCTGCCATGACCAAACAGAACCCACAATCATACACCTCACCCAATTAGTGTCAATGTACTAACATGCTCAACCAACCTTGTACTCCAAATGGATGAGAGATTCGAGTTCTTGATTTTTTTTCTCCTTGTTTGTATGTTTATGCCTCTCCAAGTGCTTTGGACAACAATTTTACAGAAACAGATAGCATATGATAACTTAATAGGCAAGTATTGCTACTAAAGTGTAGTTTGTAACTCAATCCAACCAAATCTTAGCCCCAACTAGTTGGGACAGCTACAGGAATCTCTTTTCTATTCTCCATGTCAATCTTATAAAACAAAAACAGTAGCCACAAGCTTCCTTTCAAAAATATTCTCAAAGGTGTTATCCAAGCCCACATTCTTCACTGATTTAAATTTATAATAACCCTTAAGTTGGATGCACTAGGGGGACAAAACAATGCAAATTAAAAAAAGACATGAAAATACATAATTGATTCTTCCAGTAGTCTAACATTCATGTGTGACAGATCAACAAATAACCAGGAACAATCTGGAACTGTAGATTTATTCAAGGGAAAGAAAAAAAAAAGAAAAATAGCAGAGTGTCAGCAAGATTTGAAGATCTCTATTGAACAGACATCAAGACGACTTTTATAAAGAAATATTAACATTCATTAACCTTTAAAAATATAGCTCCAGATTACTGAAAACATGATAATTATGAATCAAACTACATTATAATCCAGTAAGTGATGATGAATAGAAAAGCATAATCCTTTTATCCAGATGAATGAAATTAAGTGAAGCCGAGGTGCATAGAAAAATAGTGACAAAAATGAATGTGCAAAGGCTACTCCAAACAATTTTAACTCCTAACCAAAAACAGGTTGGAAAGCCAGTGGGTGGACCCGTATGTCAGTTTCATAAATAAGCTAGTTAAGTATAGAATATCTAGAGAGAATCAATCATAAGATTCCCTCAATAAAAATCTAAATATGCTATGAAAATCTACCTCAGTGAGATACTTCATCTCAGATAATAAAAAACCTTAAATTGCATCAAAAACCAAAAAAAAATCCTCTTTTTTTTTCACAACAACTAGAAAATTTCAACAATAAATGATATGCAAACTGGAATTAACTCTCACGTCAAATTTTTTGAGTTCAGAAAACTCATTGATCTGCATCCACTATTTTCCAATATGACAATAGCACATTCTGTATGTTTGTTGGTGATGGCTACGTGCAGTACAGATTCACCATCATCATCCACTGCATTGGCATCAGCACCAGCCAAAAGTAATTCCTGTAAAAATTGTTTGAGATGATCTAAACTGAAGAAAATAAAGGACCAGGTCTTTCCTATAAAACATACAGATTTGGGAGCCTACCAACATGCAGTCTGGTTGCCCATAATATGCACAGACATGAGCTACCGACCGGTTAATGCTTTCGCTCATCCTACAAGTTGCATAATCTGATCTTCTGATAAGAGATCTTACACATTCTGGGGATCCAGCTGCTAAAGCAAACACTATTGGCGGATTACCATCTTTATCATGAATATCCACATCCACACCGCTGTACTCCAAAATGGCATCAACAAGTTTAATGCAACCCCGTCTACAAGCCAAGTGCAATGCAGTTTGACCATCAGCATTATGTGCTTCAAGCAGAGAAATAACTGAGTTGCCATCATTACCCGATGCAGACTTGGCAAGAAGATCTCTGCAAAAACAGTGAGGGCTAAGAAACAAACCTGGAGGATTTCTATTAACATGTTCACACAACAAACTGAGTTTTTGTTAAAATAGACCTGACACCATCAACGTCCCCATCAGATAAAAGTTGATGCAGATGATTGCTTTTGACTGGGAAAATGTCCAGAACGGATGTCGGAGATTGTTCCAGCATATCAATTCTGGAACAGTTTGCAGGTTCTCTAGATTTGACAGATGAAAGGGAAAAAAAGGACATGGTTCAAATATCAGACAAAGTTTACAACTCAATCTAGAAGACAAAAAAATAGCAGTCATATCATAGCCAACTGGGTAGAGAAATGGAAAATAATCATAAAAACTGGTATCTAGCTTATTCCTTGTCAAACAATACAAGTAGACTATGCATTTCCATCCTTATCATTTGACATCCAGCTTGATGTTTCATTAGCAGAGTATTTTACTGCTGACAGTCTTTGCTGTACTCAATATGAATCTATTCCCACTTGAAGGATAGCTTGCAGCTGATTCTCCCAACAGTTTTCTTGTTTACAATAAAACTTTCCTCATCCTCTCTCGCTGTAGCACCTTTGTATTTCTCTTGTTGCACAAACTGATGAACCTTATACCACTGATCAACCTCCATTTTACCACTTACATTTTCTCTTGGCACAATAAGGACAGTCAGGTGCCAACCACCACCATCGGAGCCAAAAATCATAAAATCAGCCAAATGGTATACCCACTGTATTGCCAGACCATCTACTGTTCTGAAGAGTTGGAATTCCATGCATAGCCATGATTGGCTGTATCTTCTAATTAAAAGGTTATTGCCTATAATCTCTTCAGACAGTAAAATCCAAATCTGAATGATTGTGATCATCAAATGACCAACATTAACTATATATCGAAACACAGAGGAGATTCTTACGTATTAGGAATTGCAGGACTTCGACGTATTCCTTGCAAATGACGCAGAAATATGGCTAGCATTGCATGAAATGTGGGTCTGTTCGATGCCTTAAATTGTAGGCACTCGCCAATCATCTTCCATAGTTCTGTAGGAATCCCATGACCTACAACTTTTTCATATTGTGGAGGTGATCTTCCTTCCTTAACAACAGCACGGTAGATCTCTTCTGCACTTAAACCAGCCCACCTGAATAAAATATCCATGTAAGACAGAAAGTACTACCAATCAATAAAATAATACAAACAAAAAGTTTTGGTTCACATACGGAGTGAAGCCAGTGCACATTTCGACGAGAGCACAACCAAAACTCCAGGAATCTGATTTTGCAGATATGCCGATGTTACCATCCCTGAATAAGTGCAAAGACTTCCTTAACGGCTCCCAAGCCTCTGGAGCTGAATAATATGGACTTAGCGACAAACAATCAATACACCAATGTGTTTTTAACGGATCAGCCTCAGGCACAAGTAGACCCTTTGGGCAAGAAGTTTTCTTAAGAATCATCGGAAGTCCATAGTCAGAAACCACCACATGACCACTTGCATCAAGAAGAAAATTGGACGGCTTTAAGTTCAGGCACACAATACCCGCAGCATGAATTTCAATTACCCCGCGTGCAATGTCAGCTCCATACCTACAATAACATTAAAAAAAACATAAACGCTTATCAAAAACTAATTTTCTACGCCTGATGAGATCAGTAGATAATCAAGTTAGGGTTTTAGAATAGACAAGAAACTAGGCCCCCTAGTGTAAAAAAAATTCAAGAAATATCTTCCCAATATGAGCATGTTTTAAACAAAATAGCAACTTATGCTTAGTTTTCCCTTACAGTCCTTTTATGTTGCAGATAAAGTGGTAACCTCAGGCTGATAAAGCCAAAACTAAATCCACCTCTCTAGCCTAATAAAATGCAGGCCATCCACAAGATCTTGATGCTATCTGTAACCTTACAGAGGAAAGTAATTTCCAACTAGTGCTTGGCAATTAGAAAGGCAAACATCATGTTCTCTAAGCTTAAAACACAAATATGTCCTCCCAATAGCCAACTAAATTAAATTAAAGATAACAAACAACAATCAAACTAAAAACACATTCAATTTCACTTTGAATAAAAAAATAATGAACAAGACCTTAAGATTTGATCAAGAGAGAGGCGGGCGCCCTTCCCTCCCCTCTCTTC
>NW_011499865.1:1494208-1518768 GCF_000495115.2 Populus euphratica
AGGCGGCCGCCATTCCCTTCCATCTGTTCCTTAACAGAACCAAAACATTTTTCCATCACAACACACAAATCATCCTCTCCACTCTTCACTACACCATAAAATCCACACACATTTCTACACCACACAACTTTCCTCCTCAAATCATCCAGCTCCTTCTCCACCAAGTTACCATCGGCCATGTCATCAACCCTAACTCTCCTCACAACTACCTTATGCTTACACTCCTTCCCCTTCACCAACAAACCACTCCACTTCACCTCACTAATCCCCTTCACAATCCTCAATTCATGATCTCTACACAAAGTCCCAGCCAATCCGGCGCCGCTTGTTGTAGAACAATGAAATCGACGAGGATTGACATCGCTCTCGTCGTCGGAGGAGTCGGACTCGGATTCGGAGGCGGAGGAGGAGGGAAGGAGGGAAGAGAGGAGAGAGAAGTTTTTAGGGAGGAAGAGGAGGGAGTTGCCGAGAGGGGAGACGTGGCGGCATTTAGGACAGGTAAGTGAGGATTTTTGTGATGGTTTACAAGGTGAGGAAGAGAGGAGGAGGCGAGAGAGACAATTGAGACAGAAAGAGTGGCCGCACTGGAGAAGCAGAGGCGTGTGAGAGTGATCGTTGTAAACTGTTTGGCAGATTGGGCATTTCGGTATAGGAATCTTTTTGGCGTTACGGCTTCTGGTATCGGCCATTGCCGTTGTTGGTTTGTCAGAGTAGTTTTTTCAAAAACTTCAATTATAAAAGGAGAAGGGAGGAGGAGACTTTGAAGTGGGAGTTTTTTCCAGATGAAGGAGCGGAAAGGGAAGGAAATCGCAGGTGAGAGAGAGAGGAGATTGACTGAGAAAACGGATTTGATCTTGACTTTTATATGTTATACTTTTACACGCGTCTGCAGTTCAGGTCTTGGAAGAAATTTCATCCATGGGGTCCCTACCGTCTTTGAAATTTTTGCAAGCTACGGTTGAGTTCTTGTTTCTCCAAAAAATAAAATAAAACTAACAGAACTAGTCAAGATCAGAATTGGATTCCAGTGGTTTAGTTATCATAATCTTGGTTCAAAAATTCAATGTGTACAAAGCAAATCCAACTAACAACCAGGTTGATTTTATTCTTTTTTTTCGCTGCTTATAGACTAGGTCTTGTTTGGAATTAGTTTGAAACTGCATCTTAAAAAAAAAAAAATTGTTTAATTATGCATACAAGTAAAGACTAAATAAGTTTTAAATCAGTACTTAAATTAAATATAATAAAAATATGAAATATATATTCCCGGGGTCTATAGAAACAAAAATCAAAACAATTAAATGAATTTGAATATTAACAACAAAATGCACAGATGTTATCAATTCTCCCTCACAAAAAAAAAAACTCCCCCATTTCCACCTAGGATAATACTTAACCTCCTTCTGGGAACAGGCATCAACCTCTTAAATTTTTATCCACTCTTTAAAAATGTACCAAATAAGGTTTAAAGAAGATAAAGAATATTATTAGATTACTCTTTAACCTTACCTTGGTGTAAAATGCGATTCTAGCAGGAAATTCTGTCTCTGCATATTAAATTTCAATATATATATATTATAATACATGTAAGGTGTTCTGAATACTCCGTTAGATGAATTTTTAAAATATTTTTTTTAAAAAAAGATATTAAATTAATATTTTTCATAATTCCACTCTTCCAAAAGTCAAGTAAAAAAAGAATAATGAATCAATGTCTTTCACACACAAGAGAATGTACTCTTACTAGCAATTTTCCTCACAAGTGAAGTGTGCAGGAGAATGATGAGTTCTGGCTACAGAGGAAGACAGGCTCGTAGAAACTCTGATTACTTGATTATGTAGTGTAAGCGAAGTTAAAGCCTTGCTAATTTTGCAAAAAAATGTCCCGTAATCAGCTTGGCTTGCAATCCACAGAGATCTTCAATCTCCCTATCATTAACCGCAACATGTCTTGTGACAGGGTCTAGCTGGAGAAAGCAATGACGGTGAGCTCCGCACAAATATCATTTAATATAAAATGGTGTGCAAATTAATCTATCATCATTCTTCAAAGCAAGACGATGGAATTCATGCTCATGGAGTTGACCCATGGGTTTGGGCTCGTGGAGATGAAATATCAAACGAGGCCCCTAAATTGGGCCACAGCCCGTGATCATGGGCCTTTTTCATGGACACATATAGTAATCACTGTTTCTTATTCCACTCCCTTCTCGATCTCCTCGCTTCCGTTGCATTGACCGTATGGTTTAACGGAAGTATGGTATTTTTAGGGTCACTTTTGTATAAAATATTTTACATAAAAATATTCTTTAATTTTTTTTTGGTGTTTATTTCTTAAAAGTATTTTATACAATGCATTTGTTTTCTACATTTAGAAAAAAAAATTAATAAAAAATATTTTACAATTAATCTTCAAACCTAGTTGATTTACTAAAAAATATTTGAAATTATAAAATTACATAAAATATTTTACTAATCCACTTATAATTAATATCATTATATTATCTGAATCATCACTACTATATCACAATCATTATTAATATGTTTTTTTAACCATCGTCATCGTTTCATTAACAACAACTATCTCAACATCACCACCATCTTTGGAGCTGCCAAATATTAAAAACATTTTAACTCTAAATTATTTTTTCATTTGTAAAATACTAGTTACACAACCTTCGTGACTCCTGGTCGGGATTTCATATCTCATTAATAGGTGGTTCGCAAGGGAACAAATGGTTTACAGAATTATATATGGTGTTTTTAGTTACATTGCTGTTCCCTTTCCCGCTAGGAAGGAAGGAGCATGGTATCAAAAATGTTTAGTAGATGTATCACAGCTGGCCTCATCTGCAATTTGGCGAACAAGTCCCGGTACCCTTGGGAGTTGAGGTTTTCTTTGTTTAAGCAGTTGCCATTTATGAGTCTTAAGTCTTTGAGTAAAAGGAGCCTTTGAGAGCAATGACTTCCCACTGAATTTGATAATTTCCACCAGTTTTAACTGTAGGTGGGTGGATGGGCATGACTCTCACTCTTGAGACGCTAAGATACTGCACTCACCAACGATGTTGATGATTTAATGCTCGAATGTCCCAGGTGCCAGAATTTGAGGAAGCTGCTTTCATCGTCCCTTTAAAACTAAATTTGGGCGGCATTTGTTGCAAGTTCTTTCTGAAGGGTATGCCCGGGAATCCTATTTCATTTGGTTTCTGTACCAAGGAGAAGGCAGAGCTGGCACCGGCTCTTACTTCTCCATGAATTTGTTTGATTTCAATTGTAATTTATGTTACCAGGGAGGAATCTCTACTTGGAGAAATCCAAGCAGACAAACTTCATGTAAAAAAGCAAGATCCTATGTTTGTTGAAGAAGCTCAATTGATTGATGTTCAAGAACATGATGAACTGTATGATTTTTATTTTATTTTTTTTGCATTTTGCTCTCCTACTTTAGCAGCCGTTTTTTTCCCTTCTGATACTAAGTTTTGCAGATGACTGAGATGCCCTTCAATTTATTTTATATTTTTGTCCATTCATGGTTTTACATCGTTTGTATTTGGTTCAAAATATTGTTATTATTCTTTGGGTAAGTATTCAAGAAGCAAATTTTTTCTAGTATTGCGTGGATCAAAGATTCTACAGCAATCCATATTGAACGAAGAATCATGTCTGGTTGAAGAAAAACAATCTGATTTTTATGTTGCATATGACCCTAGTGAAAATTATCTGTCAAAGAAGTGTTCTTCTTTGTACGAGGCTGGGGCAATCCTTGAAACACCCGTGACAGCACAGCGAAGAACAGCTGATAAGTTTGCAATCTCTCGGCGCATAAAAAGATCCGACAATCTACTCTCATGCATCGTGGGTAAGTATAGAGGTGTCTCTGTCTTAGCATTTAGCTGCAGCGCCAACTCTGACAATAGCTATGTAGTGTAGTCTATTAATATCTTTCTAATAGGGATTACTACCTTAAATTTAAACGGTTATTTAATTTTTCCGGGAAATTCTCTCAGCCAGCCTTGGTCTTGAAGTATTTGTTTCCCACTATTTTCAAAACACGTACCAAAAATAGACTCTTCCAACACACTTGGCACACGCCATACCCTAAAATCCCTCACTGTCGATCCTCATTCTGTCCTTGCACCGAAATCCAACCTGTTTCCACTCTTTTTCCCCCTTACATTTTTATGAATCTTTCTAATTATCTCATCTCTCCTTTCCACCATCAAAAAGATTAAGGAACTTTCTCCTTAATCCATCACCAGCACCACCATTGCCACCGTTCATTATTTGTTTCCCTTCCACAATGGGCAACTGCTGCTCCAGAGGTGGTGCCCAGGATGCCTCAACTAATAAGGAAGAAAACGCCGAGGGTGCTAATCCCACCAATGGTCGGACAGATGCTCCCTCCACCACCCCGCCTAGGACTGCTCCTCCTTCACCCCCTCCAGGAGCTTCACCTAAGCCTGCCAAGGTTGCCCCTATTGGACCTGTCTTAGGCCGTCCGATGGAAGATGTAAAATCCATTTACAGCATTGGAAAAGAACTCGGGAGGGGACAATTCGGTATCACACATTTGTGCACTAACAAGGTTACAGGCGAGCAATTCGCGTGCAAAACAATAGCCAAGAGAAAGCTTGTTAATAAGGAGGATGTGGAGGATGTTAGGAGGGAGGTTCAAATTATGCACCATTTGACGGGTCAGCCTAATATTGTGGAACTCAAGGGAGCCTATGAGGATAAACATTCGGTTCATTTGGTGATGGAGTTATGTGCTGGAGGAGAGCTCTTTGATCGCATTATTGCCAAAGGTCATTATACAGAGCGTGCTGCAGCCTCTTTGCTTAGGACCATTGTTCAAATTATCCACACCTGCCATTCTATGGGAGTTATCCATAGGGATCTCAAGCCAGAAAATTTCCTTCTGCTCAACAAACAAGAGAACTCCCCGCTCAAGGCCACTGATTTTGGCCTTTCTGTGTTCTACAAGTCAGGTTGCAATCCTGTTCATTTTACCTCTTTTTTTTCCTCATTTTATCGTGTATCCAACCATGAAGGAAGGCATGACAAAAAGCAAGCATGTCATTGGTGCATGTAATAACAACGGTTTTTTTTCTTTCTAGCAGGAGAAGTATTCAAAGACATTGTTGGAAGTGCATATTACATTGCACCTGAAGTCTTGAAGAGGAGGTACGGGCCAGAAGCTGATGTATGGAGTGTTGGGGTCATGTTGTTTATTCTTCTAAGTGGTGTTCCTCCTTTTTGGGCAGGTAAATCATGCTTTTCCGTTTTTCGCTTTTAATCATGGATACCATCCCAAGATGTTTCAAATAAATATTCAAATAGTTTGGAAATAAAAATTTTAAGTTGTGTAATCAATTAATTAATTGATTAATCTTAACAATTTTATTCATTTCTTCTAACCAAAATGATTAATAATTTATAATTGATACTTGATAAATTAAAATAGTTTGTAATTAATACCTTTAAAAGATTTTTTTTAAGAAGCTGGAGATTCTCTGATTATAAAGTAAATAATTTTATAGAAAAAAAGTGCAACAATATTATAAAAAAATGCTCTAAAAACATATATGTAATATAAAATAAGAAGATTGTGAGCTGAAGATCTCATATACTTATATAAATCATGAGTTTATTTTGTGAAGAGGAAAATATTGAGTTAATTTTATTTTTATAATATTTTAAATTATATTTTATTTAAAATAATACATATTGAATCATTATAAAATATTAAAGGATATATGTAATATCTGGGATAAACTTTTGAGTAAGTATTGAGCTTTAGTAAGTATTGAGCTCGAGTAAGGTGTTCAACTGTATTAAAAATAAAAGTATATTTAAACACACTATTTAAATCCAAATACAGTAGGCTCAAGCAAAGGATGCATGCCCAATGTCAACTAGGCGTACGGCCACTAGAATACATTAATTATGCGGCCAGTGCATTATATAGCGTCAATGTAGAGAGCATAGACTTGGTTACTTACTCGAGCTTAGCTTAAGTTGATTGATGTTTTTAAAGTTTTTTTTAAGTATAATTTCTTTAGATTTATTTTAGAGATATTTTTTGTTCTTTTACTTAGATTCATCATTATTATGAGATTTTTTATGCTAGCTAAAAAAACATTATTTGTTAATTTGTCAGAATCGGAACACGGGATATTCAATGCAATCCTACGTGGCCATATTGATTTTACTAGTGATCCCTGGCCTTCAATTTCACCTCAAGCAAAAGATCTTGTTCGGAAGATGCTAACTTCAGACCCCAAGCAAAGGATGACAGCCATCCAGGTTCTCGGTAAGTACGCTTTAGCTCTACCATCTTCAAATTATATGCAGTAATAATTTCACAAGACATTCGGTTTGTAATGATGTGTGGATATATATCACCCATCAGCAACTATTGAATTAGTTTATGATACAGTGTGTTTGTTTTTCATTAGGCCATCCATGGATTAAGGAGGATGGAGAAGCTCCTGATACTCCTCTTGACAATGCAGTGTTGAGTAGGCTCAAACAATTCAAAGCAATGAATAACTTCAAGAAAGTTGCTCTAAGGGTACTAAAAAACTTCACCATTTTGAAAGAAATTAAACATGTGATCAAATTGAATGATTTCTTTAATTTCATATTAGTGTTCAAATAGTTCATTTATAGTAATTTAGTGCAGTGAATAATATTCGGTATTGCATGAACTAGCGCTTATCTTTCCCTCTTTACAAAATGGGATTAGGTCATTGCTGGCTGTCTGTCAGAGGAAGAAATCATGGGATTGAAGGAAATGTTTAAGGGCATGGACACCGACAACAGTGGTACTATAACACTTGAAGAGCTGAAACAAGGACTTGCCAAGCAGGGGACAAAGTTGTCTGAATATGAAGCTAAACAACTGATGGAAGCTGTAAGGATCAAAATATCACTTCTACTAAGATAAAGTCCTGCAAATTTCTGAATTCTTTTCTCTTTCATCAGACTCCGCTCATGTTTTATCTGTTTTTTTCTATTTTCCTCCATAAACAGGCTGATGCAGATGGCAATGGGATAATAGACTATGACGAATTCATCACAGCAACAATGCATATGAACAGAATGGATAGAGAAGAACATCTTTACACTGCCTTCCAACATTTTGATAAAGATAACAGCGGGTAATAACAGAAACAAAATATAAAATTTTCTTCATTAATTTTTGACATCAGTACTTTTGTAGCCTTAGTAATCTAAGATAAATATTCATTTATATATATACATAATACCATACCCATACATGCATGTATTTAGGTACATTACAACTGAAGAGCTAGAGCAAGCTCTGCGCGACTTTGGCATGCATGATGGAAGGGACATTAAGGAAATTATTTCTGAAGTGGATGCAGATAATGTAAGCACCATATTAAAAAGAAACCAATAATTACTTTAGTCCTGTGTTGCCTTTTCACTTTGCGGTGACAAATTCCTGGATTCTTTCTCAGGATGGCCGGATCAACTACGATGAATTTGTGGCAATGATGAGAAAAGGAAACATTGAAGCCAATCCCAAGAAACGGCGTGATGATGTATTTGTTTGAGTTTGTAGGGGGTGGATGGCAGGGAAAATAGAATGGCTATATATCTTCGTTTCGTTTTAGTGGGAGGGAAAGCTGTAGGGTATGCAGAAGCTGCCTGGAGAAATGTGGCAGCTCATTGTGGACGCTACAGAATGTACACTGTTTGGTCGGGAATGAGGTGTGTGAAATATTGTCTGTCCCATTTCTAAAAATGAGCCATTGTTTAATTACTAAGCTTTAGGGAAGTAAAGGGTGCGATTTTTTTTTCATATTGTATTTATTCTTGTCCAGTTTAGGAATATATCCAGTGACTGTGATTGCTATCGACTTGCTAACTACAAATTTGATGTTGTTTTTAGGGGTACTCATTGTCCTTTCGGTAGCATATATGTTTTCCATTTTCTCCTTACCATAAAATTCTTGTATAGCGTACATATATATTTTAGTTTTAAAAGTATTTTTTAAAAAATTAATTTTTAAAATTTTTTATTTCAAATTAATTTTTTTATATTTTTTATCATTTTAATATGCTAATATTAAAAATAAATTTAAAAAAACAAAAAAATTATATTTTAATATATTTCTAAAAATTATTTTAAAAAACAATCTCGCAAGACTGCTGAGATTTTAGAAGCTATGCTTGGAGGGCTTTTTCCATGCTTGGGACTTGTTTATTATTGGACCAATCTCCACTGAAATGACTAGCGAGGGTGTAGTGGTCTCCAAATATTTGTTCGCTCTAATTTGAATGGAGTGAGGTAAAAAATTATCTTTATTTGGATTTGGACAAATTCCAAAATAAATATTATTTTTTTATATAATTAAAACATGTTTTTAATGATATTTAAATAGAATTTGAATCATATCCAATCTAAAACAAAAGCACGCAAATGTATTAAATATAAATAAAATAATATATATTTTAGGTATCAGGTAGTTATAGTTTTGCCATCAATTTGTTTTTATGTATAGTGTTCAATATATGGGAGGAGTTATTGTTGATATGGAGGGGGTGGCTGAAGTTTTTTTTTTTTAATTGTGAAAGCCTAAATCAAAATTTAATATTGAGTTATAAATTTAATAAATATCCATAGGATATTAGATTTCACTTTCAAGATGGAATAAAATGTTTTTTTTTCAAATCATGTTGGAATAATTTATTTGATTATATTATGGATAGAAATGTTTTAAAATCTCATTATGGTTTTGAACTCATTTGGTTGTTGTTAATTACATGGTTGTGTTTAATAATGTTTTTGTTTGTATATGACTAGCCATGTTTATTAGAATTATATGGGTTGAGTCATTTTGTGTGACATCCATTATTTCATGAAATTTAAAAAAAAAAATTGTATTTTTGAATTGTTTTATTGTGCTGATATCAAAAATAATTTTTTAAAAAAAAATATATTGTTTTGATATATTTCTAAGTAAAAAATATTTTGAAAATCAATCTTTTTTTTTTCCACCCATATGGAACCCTTTGTCTCCAACGAAGATGAACAAAAAAAATAAATGATAAAAATTAATATAATCAATTAGCAAAAACTTAGAGGCCATTATTGTTCATCTTTTAGAGTAAAACTCGACAACTCTTGTAGTTTGAGTAGTGTATTATTCTCTCATCATGATTTTAATGATTCAAAATATTAATGAAGTTGATTGATATATATTTATGGAAGTAGTTCTACAATCTTTTTGCACACATGTATAGTTTTAATAATATAAAAAAGTTGTATCCTCTTATTAACTCAAAGTGAATCAACAATACTATATCCTCGATCTACTAAAAGTATGTTTGAGAGTATGGTAGAGATAATTTTTTGAAATGCTTTTCACTAGGAAATATATTAAAATAATATTTTTTAAAAAAAATTAATTTTTGACATCAATATATCAAAATGATCCAGAAACACAAAAAAACAATTGAAGCAAAAAAGCTCAAAATTTGTTGAAACTCTAGTACAAACATGAAAAATGATAGCAACATGTAGCATGATAAAAAATTTCAAAATATTTTTTTTTATGTTTTTTGATTATTTTAATATACTGATATCAAAAATAAATTTTAAAAAATAAAAAAATATTTTCATACATTTCTAAGTGACAATCATTTTAAAAAGTAACCGTTGTTTCAATGTTAAACACTACTTTAACAACTTTCAAGACTAATGAAATATTTTTTTAACTCTGGGTTGTCCTGGCCACTTTTAACTATGACCTGGTTCTGTCCCTGCAACTAGGGGTGTTCAAAAAAACTGAAAAATCGATTAAACCGAGAAAACCGAAAAAAAAAAACCGATTAAACCGATTAAAATTTGGAAAAACCCAGCCGGTTCGGTTCGGTTTCGGTTTTATAACCAAAAAACTGAAAAACCGAACTGAAATCGGAAAAAAAACCGAGCCAAAACCGAGCCAAACCAGAAAAACCAAGCCAAACCAATTTGAACTGGTTTTCCCCTTAAAAAACCAAACCGAAACCGGTCGGGTTGACCCGGTTTCGGTTTTTTTTTTCAAATTTTTTTTTTCCGGTTTGGTTACTTTTTTTGATAAAAACCGAACCGAACCGAAAATGAACACCCCTACCTGCAACTGTGAGAGCTCATGACCATCTTTTTTTTTTTTTCTTTAGAGAATACAATCCTTTTATTTTTAGCTACATTATGATATTTGTAAATAAACTGTTTACTATAAAAACTGATAAAGAGTTGGATTGAGTTGGATTAAAGGTGTGAAAACATTGTTTTTAAGATGTTTATTTATTCCACAGAGATATAACATCTCCATGATACAACTAAATCATTTAAACCTCTAAAAAAATTAGAATAAAAGACAGTAAATAAAATATGTTAGTTTTGTTTCATATGTATTTTCTATCTAGTAACATGTTTGTTAAACTTGAAATATTATGTCTGTTAATATTATGAATATTAATGAAATAATTATATTTTAAATTAAATTGAATAGCTGTTATTCAATTTTATCATTACAGTCACAAATATCAAAATTAATTATCGGCATTATTGTTATGAAAACCATCAGACATGGTGCCAATAAGTTTATATATTCCAAATTTGAAAAATATTTTAGTATGATTATTTATCTTTATGTAGATGACATATTAATATTTGGTTCCAATATGAGTAGAATAGGTAAAATCAAAAGGTAACTTACTTTTTATCTTTAAAATGAAATATCTTTGTGAAGTGGATACATTTTTAGGTATAAAATTTAAGAAACATAATAGTTGTTATATTTTTAATCAGTCACATTATATTGACAAAATACTTGACAAGTTTAAGCATCTTAATATAAAGAAGGTTAATACCCCATTTGATTCTATTATAAAGTTAAATGATTATTGTGATAAAACAGTAACACAATTAGAATATGTTAGTTTCATTAAAAATTTTATGTATGTTGTGCTATATACAAGTTATCAAGATATACAAGTATGCTAAATAAGGATCATTGAAAGGCTATTGAAAATGTCTTTGGTTATCAAAAAATAACGAATGATATGGGCTTGTTTTATTCTGATTTTCTAGTTATGTTGGGGGGATATTATGATACAAAATGGACAATTAGTTTGAATAATAATAAGTCCACATTATGATGAATTTTCTCACTTAGAGGAGATGCATTATCTTGAGCATCTAAGAAACAAACATGTATATAATTCAAATTTCATAATATATATATATATATATATATATATATATATTATTCTATCATGAAATTTGAATTTATTGTTATAGCTATTACAAGTAAAGAAGCATGATGACTAAGAAATATGTTGTTAGATATTAAGTTGTGACCACAATCTATATTAAATATTTATTTATATTGTGATAGTAAAGCAACTATGTCTGAAGCTTATAATAACATTTACAATGGTAAGTCAAGACATATATGCAGCCAACATGGATATATTCAAAAGTTGATTACAGATGGGGTAATCATCATTGTCCATGTGAAGTTTGTGAGTTATTTAGCAGATACATTGATAAAAGAATTATACAAAGACATGGTAAGGAAAACAACTAGTGGAATGAGGTTAAAACTAGTTGTTAAAGATATCGGTGATAGGAACCCACTTTGAATTAGCAATAAGATTATCTATAGGTTTAATGGGTAATAATAAGTTACTATTTAGTGTATGTTGGACATTGATAATTGATTTTAAACCCTATTCAAATAGTATTAAGTGTGTTCTATTATGTAAAGAAGAATACACATATCCTCTTAATGGAATCTAAAATTCGTGCCTAATGTAATAAAAATGTGTATAATTCCACTTATATGAATATAGAAGTGATGTTGTATTTAACAAGAGTTAAGGTTTTTTCTAGTAAATATTCATGACAATGAGATTTTAGCACATGGCCAAAGTAGTGTTAAATATTTATATACCTCTTTAAGAGTTTAAATAGTGTTATGTGTGTAGTATATTTGATTTTATAACAAAAGTTTTGATTTAACCTGCAAACAGTAATAACTTTAGTGGGATTCAAGTTCTAATGCTAATTAAAAGTTTAAATTACAAAATATTTTCTTGTAAGAATAATTCTATCAAGTGAAAAAACATTCATTACAAACTAGTGGGAGATTGTTGATGTAGTTTGTAAATAAATAAAGAATGAAAAGATGTCTTTCCTATGTTGGAAAGAAGCACTATCACCTAAATATTTATAAGTTTTTGTTTCTATTATGTAGTAAATTAAGTGAAAATCATTGTGATTGGGCTTTGCTGGTTGGTTTCGTAATGCTATTATATGGATATTTATAATATCAAAAAATACACTTGACACTGGGTACTTGAAACTTAATATATCAGTAAAATTAATTCATTTTTTAATTTTTATAATTAATTTTAATACTTGTGACTATTGAAATAAAATAGAATAATAGTTATTTAGTTTAACTTAAAATATAATCATTTCATTAACAATTATATAATTTCATTAACAGTCATTAAATTAACAAATATAATGATTCATTATAATATTTCAAGTTTAATAAACATGTTACTTCACAAAGAACACAAATACAAAAAGAAAATGTATTTTTCCCTTTATATTCTCTTCTTATTCTTTTAGAGTTTTAGAAAGTTTAATTGTATCCTAGAAATATTATTTTTATATAGAATAAACTAAAAATATGGCTTGTGCTATGCTGCGGTCAATTTTTTTTGCTTAAAAATATTAAAAAAAAAGTTAATATTTAAAAGTGTCAAGTCTTTCTGGAAAGCTACATCTAAGAGCATTGGGTCTATCTGCAACATCTAACCCAAAAGTTATATTTATAATATTAAACTTGCATGATCCAAATTTAAGTAGGTTTGGCTGTAACATCAGACCTCAAGCCTTGGATATAGATATGTCTGCAAGGTCGTATTATAAAAATATGATAATTAAAAAGGAAAAAAATTCAATATTACAGAATAAAATAAAAAAAATTAATTGAAAAGAAAAAATAATAAAACAAAGCATTATTCTAATGAATAGTGCTTTGCAAGGAGGTGTATAATAAAATCCCCTCATGAGATCACAATAATATAATAAACTATATAAAAAAAATCATAAAGTTTAATTTTTAATCATATATAAAAAAAAATTATAAAGTTTAATTTTTAATCAAATCGATATTAAAATATGAAATTGAAAGAAAAAACTATTTAAGAAAAAAAAACTTAATCAACTAGTTTAACTCCCAAATCAGGTTAATCTGTCAAACTTGGGATCTATATTATAAGAGTGTGATTACTAAATAAAAAAATTAATATTAATGAACTAAATTAAAAAAAAATATTAATTAAAAAGAAAAAACCTATAACTAATAATATTTTTTTTCAAATTTTCAAATTATTATATTAGAAATATTCATTTTAATAAAAATAATAATATTTATAATATAAATAATAATATTTTTAATATGAATTATAATATCAAACTTGCATTATCTAAGATTATGTGAATTTAGCTGTAATGCTAAGTCCTGCAACGCCAAGTCCAATAGCATTGGATTATGGCTCTAACTGTAAGATTGTGTCATGAAAATATGATAACTGAATAAAAAAAGATTAATACTAAAAAAATAAAATTAAACATGACAAAGATTAATTGAGAAAGGGGAAAAAAAAGCAAAGCACTATTCATGAGTACAATAAAATCTTCTCATGAAATTATGATAATTTAATGAAAAGTAAACAAAACAAAACTTAATCAACTAGTTTAACTCCCATATCAGGTTAATCTGTCAAACTTGAGATCTATATTATAAGAGTGTGATTACTAAATAAAAAAATTAATATTAATGAACTAAATTAAAAAAAAAATATTAATTAAAAAGAAAAAACCTATAACTAATAATATTTTTTTTCAAATTTTCAAATTATTATATTAGAAATATTCATTTTAATAAAAATAATAATATTTATAATATAAATAATAATATTTTTAATATGAATTATAATATCAAACTTGCATTATCTAAGATTATGTGAATTTAGCTGTAATGCTAAGTCCTGCAACGCCAAGTCCAATAGCATTGGATTATGGCTCTAACTGTAAGATTGTGTCATGAAAATATGATAACTGAATAAAAAAAGATTAATACTAAAAAAATAAAATTAAACATGACAAAGATTAATTGAGAAAGGGGAAAAAAAAAGCAAAGCACTATTCATGGGTACAATAAAATCCTCTCATGAAATTACGATAATTTAATGAAAAGTAAACAAAACAAATCATGAAGTTTATTTTTCAATCAAATTACTATTAACAAATGACATTAGAAGAAAAAAACTAATTAAAAAAATAAAAAAAATCTGAATCAACTAGATTAATCCACTAAACCAAGTTAATCCATCAAACTTAGAGTTCGTGTCATGAGAGTATGGTAATTAAATAAAAAAAATTAATATTAGCAAACTAAATTAAAAAACATTAATTAAAAAGAAAAAAAAGTAATAAAAAAAACCTATAACTAAAAGGCATATGCCTTTTACTATGGATTTGCACAGTGCAATCTGTAACTGTAAGATTGTGTCATGAAAGTATGATAACTAAATAAAAAAAAGATTAATACTAAAAAAATAAAATTAAACATGACAAAGATTAATTGAGAAAGGGGAAAAAAAAGCAAAGCACTATTCATGAGTACAATAAAATCTTCTCATGAAATTATGATAATTTAATGAAAAGTAAACAAAACAAATCATGAAGTTTATTTTTCAATCAAATTACTATTAACAAATGACATTAGAAGAAAAAAACTAATTAAAAAAATAAAAAAAATCTGAATCAACTAGATTAATCCACTAAACCAAGTTAATCCATCAAACTTAGAGTTCGTGTCATGAGAGTATGGTAATTAAATAAAAAAAATTAATATTAGCAAACTAAATTAAAAAACATTAATTAAAAAGAAAAAAAAGTAATAAAAAAAACCTATAACTAAAAGGCATATGCCTTTTACTATGGATTTGCACAGTGCAATCCATAGTGAAATGTTGATATATTTTAGTTATTGTTATAGCATTAAAAGATGAAATTGAAAGAAAAAAACTAATGAAGAAAAAAAAAATATGAATCAACTAGGTTAACCAGACAAATCGGATTAATCCGTCAAATCTAGAATTCGTGTCATGTGAGTGTGATAACTAAATAAAAAAATAATATTAATGAATTAAATTAAATAAAAAAATTAATTAAAAAGAAAAAAACAAAGAAAAAAAACCTACAGGGAGAAAAAAACCAATGAAGAAATTTTTTTTTGAATTAACTAGGTTAACCTGTCAAACCTGAGATCTGTGTTATAAAAGTTTGATAACTAAATAGAAAAAAATTTAATACCAAAATAAATTTAAAAAATAATAATTAAAAAGAAAAAAAAAAGAAAAGAGCAAAAAAAAAGAAAACTTCTAAATAAAAAAAGATTAATTCAAAATAAAAAAAGGAAAAAAAAACCTGTATGAAGAAAGAAACTAATAAAGAAGAAAAAAATCTGAATTAACTAGGTTAATCTTTCAAACCAGGTTAATCCATCAAACTTGGTATTCGTGTCATGAAAGTTTTATAATTAAATGAAAAAAATTTAACATTGACAAACTAAATTAAATAAAAAAAGATTAAAAAGAACAACCAGAAATAAAAATCCAAGTTAATCATTCAAACCCGGAATTCGTGTCATGAAAATTTGATAACTAAATAAAATAAAATTAACATTATCAAATTAAATTAAACAAAAAATATTCATTAAAAAATAAAGAAAAAAAGGGTAAGCTTTTTCATTGTGGGTTAATTACAATATTAAAAGATAAAATTGGAAGAAAAAAGCTAATGAATAAAAAGAAAAAAAATCTGAATCAATTGGGTTAATACCAAATCAGGTTAACCCATCGAACCTGAAATTCATTTCATGAGAGTGTGATAATTAAATAGAAAAAATTATTATTAATGAACTAAATTAAATAAAAAGATTAATTAAAAAGAAAAAAACGACAAGAAGAAAAAAAATAGTGAAGAAAAAGAAAAAAATCTGAATTAGTTGGGTTAACTTGTCAAATCAGATTAATCCATTAAATATAGAATCCGTGTCATGAAAGTTTGATAACTAAATAGAAAAAAATTAATATTAACAAACTAAATTAAAAAAATAATTAAAAAGAAAAAAAAGCAAAAGCAAAAGCAAAAGCAAAAAACTAATAAACAAAAAAAGGATTAATTTAAAAGAAAAAACCTACTCGAAGAAAAAAATTAATGAATAAAAAAATATAATTTAACTGGATTAATTCTTCAAACCAAGTTAATCTATTAAATCTAGGATTCGTTTAATGAAAGTTTGATAATTGAATAAAAATAAAAATTTCACCAGTTAATCCAGAATTAACTGGTTTAAGCCGTCAAATACGAGATTCATGTCATGAAAGTTTGATAACTAAATAAAAAAAAATTAATATTTACAAATTAAATTAAATAAAAAATTAATTAAAAAAAATTGTGTTAACCCATCAAATCCGGAATTCATATTATAAAAGTTTAATAACTAAATAAAAAATATCAAACCCGGAATTCATATTATAAAAATTTAATAACTAAATAAAAAAAATTTAACTTTAACAAACTAAATTAAACAAAAAAATATTTGTTAAAAAAAACTTAATCTTTTCATTATAGATTGTACTATAAAAACTTGAACCATTTTAATTATAATTAATAAGCAACTTAAAAATAATATTTTTATACTTTTAAATCAACTCTTTATTTATTTTAATAATAAAATCCTTTTCTTTTTTGCTACGCCATGACATTTCTTCTGTTTTCTCTTGTTGTTTTTTTAACCGTTGGAGAATACAGAATCCAATAGGTCCTTTATGTTTAATCAAGCTTTATAATTCTAAAAATACAGCAAGTTGTTTTTTAGGTGATGAAAACCGAACCATGTCATTGATGAAAGTAATCGATCAAATCGAGAGGGGGAGACAGAAGAGACGCATAAGACAATTTTATTCAATTCCAAAATATATGTATATACATGACACGACACTTGAAACAAGCGATATTTATTCGGATAATTAGGAAACGGCCTAGGCTTTCCGAGCTCCGTACACACAACACAGAACAACCACCACCCGACCAAGTAACTTGAAGACACCAAGCGAGAAACACGCAAACGTACAAAAACCTCGTAAAGCAACATGCCTAAGCTTTAAGCAATAGCTTAGGCAAGATATGCATTAGGCTCTAGGCGTGGGCTAACCATAGCGGAGAGAGGGACGGCCTTCTGCAATGCAAGGCCGAAGACCTCGTCCATGTTGAGATCGACATCCTTCGGCAATTTCCAATCAAAAGAGTGCACCAACGTGCCTAAAATGTACTCCACCAGCACAATTCCCATTCTAGTCCCAGCGCAAATTCTTCTCCCTGCTCCAAACGGAATTAGCTCAAAATCATTTCCCCGTGGATTGATTTTTGAATATTTTTCAATAAAGAATCTCTCAGGAGTAAAGACCTCTGGATTGTCCCACACATCTGGGTCCCTCCCTATAGCCCAAATGTTAACACTAAGTCTAGCGCCTTTAGGGATATAATATCCATTCACTTCGCATGCTTGGTCTGCAATCCTGGGGAGGTTTAGGGGCGTTGATGGGTGCTTTCGAAATGTTTCTTTGCATACGGCTTGCAGGTATGGAAGTTTTGGTATGTCAGATTCAACTAGCCGTCGATTCCGACCGATGACTTGATCCATCTCTTCTTGAGCCCTTTTAAGGATGCTCTGGTTTTTCAACATCTCGGCAAGTGCCCATTCAATTACGCTCGAGGAGGTGTCGGTACCAGCTGTGAATAAGTCCTAGCCAAAATAAAACACAAAACAGAGAAAGATAAAATTATTCAAAACTATTGTGAATTCTAGGTTAAACTAGATTTAGATCATGAATTTTATTTATTTTTATTTGAGTACTAGAAATTATTTTTTAATAAAAAATAAGTCTTTCCATCCAGGTTTTCCATCCCTTTGTCATCCCTTTGTTATTTTATTTTATTTTTTACTTTTTTTACAAATCACATATTTTTACTGCACGTTCTTCACTGTCATTCGCAGTTAAAATTAATAAAATAGTTCGAAGCACTCAGAAAAAAAGAAAGAAGAAGCTTAGGATAAGTTTGGGCCATTTCGCCAGAAAAAAAATAATTAAGACATTATGGCTGAGAAAAAAATTGAAAATTGCCTGATCGTAACTAAAAAAGATTATAATTGATTTGCAACCAGTGCCTCGGCTGGTAATTAATGAGCACGCAAACGAATGTGCAAGTGCTGCTGTAGTACTGCGGTTGGTAAAATTGCAAGCCACAGCTGGTTGCCGTTGCTAAATATTTGTAATAACAACAACTGATAGATAAAAACCTATTATTTTTTCGACTGGTAAAAATTTGTAAGATCCAAATTGCAACTGGTTGATTCTTGGAAACTGGTTGTAAAAAAAATGATTTATTTTATTAAAAAAATACACTTAAAAACACCCTCCTCCACGATACCAAGCACACATAATTAACCAGCCGCGTGCATCTTTTGGAACTCACCCTTTTTTAGTGTCTTTTCATATAATTGAGTCCATATTTGTGCATGATGAACGTGCAAGATGTATCTTGTATAAACACACACACGTGTGTGTGTGAGAGAGAGAGGGATAGGGAGAGGGAGAGGGAGATACCAAGAGAAGAGCCTTAATGTTGGTAAGACAAAGCCTCGCACCATCCGAATTTTCTTGGTTGGCCATTAGAACGTCAAGAAAATCCGGCTTTCCCTTGCGTTCATGACTGGTTGCCGAATGATCCTCAATCATTTTCGTCAATAACACATCAAACCTTCTATGTAATTTCTTCATCCCACGTTCAATTCCTTGCAAATCCATCCAAGCAACAGACGGTATAAAATCTCCAATATTGAAAAAACCCGCGCTTGTCATTAGCTCCACCACCATATCCTTGAACTCATTAGACTCCGAGCCCTTTGTAACAAACACACGACGACTAAGTATAATTTGTCCTATCATATTTGCCATTGCATAGGTCAACATTTCTGGCACCACCACAGGATCTCCTTTTCGGCTAGCCTCGCACATGGCTCGGAGCATGTGACCTAGCTCGGTAACTCGAACAGGAGCCCCATCCTCTAGAGCTTTACCACCTAGCATGTGCAGGTTACTTAATTTGCGCAACAATTTCCACCTTGGTCCGTAATCTGCGAAGACCATGTCTTGTGCATTATAAGCTAAGTGAGTTGGACCTCCATCTATGGGACGGTTTGAGAAATTTAGGTCAAGGGTTTTGAGGAAGGCTCGGGCTGCATCTGGGTTGGAGGCCACAACCATGTCACGAGTACCCATTTTCAGGTACATGACGGGACCATACTTCTTGGCCATTTTGGCTAATGTGACATGAGGCATGTCTCCAAGGAGGGGAATTGCACCTATGATCGGCCAACCTCGAGGTCCCGGGGGGTATCGATGCAACAATTTTCTGATGAAAGAACCAGTAAATTGGTAGCTGATAAAGAATAAGAGAGCTGCCAAGGTAAGTTTCCCAGGGAGGACTGGGTCTACGTCCATCCTGCTGGGTGGTGCCTAAAACAAGAGCTTGCTTAAACAGTCGCCTGACCTGTGGAGTCACCAGCTAATTAACTAGTGGGGTGATATTATGCATGGACAGAGGTTTATCTTGTTCTGGGATTTATATAGATTCCTCGCATGCATATTTATTACAACAGTAAGCGAGGAGTTTAAGATATTAAGCAGGTTAGCAAGATATAAACTTAGAGAAAAAAGATACATAACTGTTTTATACATATAGCAACTAATCATCTGATTAGTACTTTTAGTTTATAGAAAACCTTGGGTGCATTTAAGATTCTATTTCTTTGCTATATAAAAATATATATCTTTCCTCAAATATTATAATTCTTAATTTGAATGTTTATTTCCTTTTAATCTAGACAAAGATATGCACTTAAAGAAAAGATATATAACTTTGTTTATATATAGTAACTAATCATGCGGTTATTTGTAGTTTATACACAATTTAATTTAAGTGCATTTATGATTGTCCATCCCTGTTCTAGAAAAATGTATTTTTCTTTTGGTAGTGTAATACTTAGTTTAAATATTTATTTATTTTTTTATCTAAAGAAAGATGTTTTTTCTTTTGGTAGTGTAATACTTAGTTTAAATATTTATTTTCTTTTGATCTAAAGAAAGATGTTTTCTTTTAAAAAAATATCAACTTGAAGAAAAAATGTGTATCTTTGATGATTAATCATTTGATGATTACTTGTATTTTATATATATAAACAATTTTTTTTTTTTGTTCTATATATATAGCAATTAATCATTTGATGATTACTTGTATTTTATACTAACTTTAGGTGCATTTAAGATGTATATCATTCTTCTAAAAGAATGTGTATCTTTCCCCCGCTAGTGTAATTACTAGTTTAAGGTACTATTTGTATTTTGTATTTTAAACCGTTTTTAAAAAAATTAAATTTATTTATTTATTTTAAATTAATATATTTTTGGTTTTTTTAGATTATTTTGATATATTGATATAAAAAAATATTATTTTGATATTTTTAAATGTTTCTTTCTTTTTGAACTAAAAACATATCTTCTTCTTTTTTTCCCCTAAAAAATAAAAATATATAAAAGAAAGTATATGATGCTTTTTAATACATTAAAAATCTAAAACCACCTTGGTAAGAATGATAGCTCCATACCTATTGTTACTATTTACTGGAATAATATAATGAGCTTTTATTTCTCTATAAGAAAACTTAATAGTGACTTTCAAGGGTATTAAAGTTTAACCATTATATTTACTGGAATAATATAATAGGTTTTTTTATATGGTTTTTTTGTTATAGTAACTTAATAGTGACTTTCAAGGGTATCAAGATATTTTTGAAAGCAAAAAAAATTAAATATAATATTAAAAGATATTTCTGTATTTTCACAATATTTTTTTCATTGTTATAATATTAGTTGAGAAATAATTTGATATTTTTTTTATATATAAAAAGTAATAAACAATTAAAATACATAGTAAAACAACAAAAATATCCTTAAAAGCAAAAGTTTAAAACTTGAAGTTAAAGGCCTCTTAATCTTTTCATAATGGTTTATTGTAATTATAAAATTAACTCAAGAAAACTTTAGTATTTGTCTATAGGAAAACAAAAACAAAAAAGAAATGCTTGTATGGTGCATCCGAGGGCACGTGGGAGGCCTTTGCACTATTTGGGTGGCATATGTGATATCTCTTGGCATTCATAAATATCCTTTTATCGTGTTGTTAAAAGTATTATCATATTCTTTTCATATTAGTGCAATATATGTATCTGATTGTGGTCTGATTTATCGTTGGTGGACCTTACTTCTATTTTCTATTGTTTTCTCTATCCTCCCTTAAAATGTATAATTTAACCATTTTGATTATTAATATTTCAACTTCAGTTTTTATTTTTTATATTTTTAATTTTTTATCTAACCCTTTTATAAAAGTTAAATTTATTTTTAATTTCACCATTCAAACTTAATTTATCAAATAATATATTCTCTATTTTGACCCTTATTATTTAGATTTCTAATTTTTTATCCTGTTTTTTTTTTAAGTTTTACTGATTTTCAATTTTATTTTTAATTCAAATTGATGGTATTATGTTTTTTAATTTGGTTCTCATTGTCTTTATTTCTAATTTTTTTTCTTGGTTCTTTTATAATAGTTATTATTCTTTTTAATTTTACCTTTCAAACAAAAGTATTATTTTTATTTTTCATGTTAATTGTGACCCATTCTTTTGATTTTTCATCCTTTTATTAAAATATTTTTTTTAATTTTACTTTTCAATTAAAATTGATTTTGGTCATTGATTTAACAAAATATTTTAGATTGACTAGGTTTTAATTATCGTGGTTGGAAGTTTATCATGATAGATTGTTTTTTAATTTTTTTTTATCTTATTTTGACATATGAACATTGTATTTTTTTGGAAAAACCAAATAGTCTTTCCCCGCGACGAAAACTAGGTTTTAATTATGGTGGTTGCAAGTTTATTATGATGGATTGTTTTTTAAAATTTTTTTTATCTTATTTTAACATATGAACATTGTTTTTTTTGCAAAAACCAAATAGTCTTTCCCCGCGACGAACTTTGTTTAACAATAACGAGATGTGGTTTTGGGGCTAATCGGTAATTAAAGTGTATTTAACATGAGAATATATCTATCAAAAAAATAAAAATGAGAAGATTCCCATGTTCTGGGATTAAACAGGGGTGTTTGCACCCGTGCTACTGCTATCCTCTGCTTTTTTACTTTAGTTTTTCCTATTTCAGGTGGATTTGATACTCTTAATTTCTCTCTTCCATTCTTTGTTCACAAGAGGGCTGGTTCGGTAACCACGAGAGTGAAATGCAATTTCAAGTACAGTTTGTTGTTTGGAAAGAAAGAAAATCAGTAGCTACCCTCACTTCACTTGATCATTTTTGTGCCTGGTCAACCATGCTCTTGTAAACTGTTTGGAATTATGGCCTGGTCCGATTATGAAATGGCTTTTCTGGTGGCTGATTGTTTTTTTAAACTATTTTTTTATTTTTTTAAATTTATTTTGGATATTAATAATTAAAATAATTTGAAAACATAAAAAAATTAATTTTAAAAAAACTAAATTTTAACCAATTTTACTAAGTCTAGTATTTATTCACTTACTTAAGCAGAATCCTTCTGCTATTGTGTTTTGTCACGCAATGATTTTTTTTCTTTTTAATTAAGCAGTAGTTTGGCAAGTTGTAGTATATTAAAATGAAAATGTGGTATTCAAGAAATAACTACTAATAGTATGTTATTATTTTTTTAAATAAAATTAATGATATATAAAATATGATAAAAATATATTCACTCATGATTTTTTTTTCTCTTTTTTATGTTAATCTATTTTTCAAGCTGAATCATATGAAGTAACTAATAAGATATTTGCTTTTTTAGCATCATAAAATTAAAGATGCATGTTATCATTCTAGTGTATATATTATGGTGTCATTTTCATTTAACAAGATCCATGTTTTCAAGCTTTGCCCACCGTTTAGCTTACCAAGCAGGAAGGATAAATAAAACTATTCGCATAAAGTAATTTAGAACATCCATGATAAAAAAACAGAGAAGAAATTACGTTAAACGAGCTACATCTCCTGTAGACTTTAAGTTTAGAAGTTGTTTGGAATATAGCAGTAATTGTTTTTTAAAATATTTTTATTTAAAAATATATTAAAGTAATATATTTTATTTTTTAAAAATTTCCTTTTTATATTAGCATTTTAAAATGATTTGAAAATATAAAAAATTAATTTTAAATAAAAAATTAAATAAAAAATATTTTTAAAATATAAAATCAAATAATTTTTTTAAAAAAATTGTTTAATAATTGTTCAAGAACACTTGGTGGTTGGTTGTTGAAGTGGAAGAGTTGAAGAATGAAATAGGTTATTAAGCTTCAATTTTAAGACACTCAATCACATCCCTAATTAAATATTATTATATGTTCATTCTAGTCCTTATATTTCTCTACCAATCAAATGAGTTTAACGTGATTGTATATTTTTTTTCAGTGGAAAGTTAAAAGAAGGACCTGATTTCAAATGAAATTTGGTTCTTCGAGATCAATTCTAAAAGTTGTAGTTGAAGGACCGAATTCTTGAACGGTTTAAATTCCGTGGGAGGTCTGACCCATTTTGTGCTAGACAACTCCCTCGTTGAAAACCCAAAAAAGCTGGCCCAATAGTCCAAAACGTAAATAGGCTAAAATGTTTGATAGCCCAATGCCCCCATGCCAGAGCCCAGCCCAATGACTTAACGGTAAAATTTTCCGTTCCCCAAAACGACGCCTATTACCCATCACAAAACACTGCAATCTCCCTGTCTTTCGGTTTGTTTTTGTGAAGTCCCTGGCTTGTCACGAAAGAAAAACACAAAGCGAAACAAATGGCAGGATCGTCGTCTTCGTCTTCGTCACCAGTAGTAAAATCAGATGCGGAAACAGAGGAATTACTGGATCGAATGTTAACTCGGCTGGCTTTATGCGACGACTCGAAGCTTGAAACTTTACTGTCTAAGATTCTCCTTCCCACTATCTCGTCACTTTCGTCAAACTCCACCGCTGTCCGCAACAAGGCAAAATCCCTAAACCTATACTCTCCTGCCTTTAGTTTTACTCTTTATTTCTTTTTTGGAGACTCTGGTGCGGTTCTTAATTTTATTTTAATTTAATTTCTTGTTCAGTTGGAGTTAAATTCTATTACACTCACTGAAATTGATACTTATTTTATTTTTTTGCTAGTAGAGAACGAATGGAAATGTTTAAATAGGTTTTGGAATCAAATGCTTTAGGTTCTTAAAATTTGTGATGTGCGTGTGGTGTCCCCCCCCCCCCCCCCCCCCCCCCC